>NC_138296.1:94090000-94337500 GCF_965601325.2 Salmo salar | reverse complement strand
GCGAAATGCTTGTGCTTCTAGTTTCGACCATGCAGTAATATCTAACAAGTAATCTACCAATTCCACAACAACTACCTTGTACACACAAGTGTAAAGGAATGAATACGAATATGTACATAAAAATATATAAATGAGTGATGGCCGAACGGCATAGGCAAGATGTAATAGATGGTATGGAGTACAGTATATACATATGAGATGAGTATTGTAGGGTATGAAAACATATAAAGCAGCATTGTTTAAGGTGGCTAGTGATACATTACATCAGGATGGCAAGATGCAGTAGATGGTATAGAGTACAGTATATACATATGAGATGAGTAATGTAGGTTATGAAAACATTATATAAAGTGGCATTGTTTAAAGTGGCTAGTGATACATCTAATTACATCAAGATGGCAAGATGCAGTAGACGGTATGGCGTACAGTATATACATATGAGATGAATAATGTAGGTTTTGTAAACATTATCTAATATCAATAATATAAAGTGGCAAGTGATAAATTGATTACATTAATTTTCCCATTATTAAAGTGGCTTGAGATGAGTCAGTATGTTGGCAGCAGCCACTCAATGTTAGTGATGGCTTTAACAGTCTGATGGCCTTGAGATAGAAGCTGTTTTTCAGTCTCTCGGTCCCAGCTTTGATGCACCTGTACTGACCTCGCCTTCTGGATGTTAGCGGGGTGAACAGGCAGTGGCTCGGGTGGTTGCTGTCCTTGATGATCTTTTTGGCCTTCCTGTGACATCGGGTGGTGTAGGTGTCCTGGAGGGCAGGTAGTTTGCACCCGGTGATGCGTTGTGCAGACCTCACTACCCTCTGGAGAGCCTTCCGGTTATGGGCGGAGCAGCTGCCGTACCAGGCGGTGATACAGCCCGACAGGATGCTCTCGATTGTGCATCTGTAAAAGTTTGTCAGTGTTTTTGGTGACAAGCCGAATTTCTTCAGCCTCCTGAGGTTGAAGAGGCGCTGCTGCGCCGTCTTCAACACGCCGTCTGTGTGGGTGGACCATTTCAGTTTGTCCGTGATGTGTACCCCGAGGAACTTAAAACTCTCCACCCTCTCCACTACTGTCCCGTCAATGTAGATAGGGGGCTGCTCCCTCTGCTCTTTCCTGAAGTCCACAATCATCTCCTTTGTTTTGTTGGCATTGAGTGCGAGGTTATTTTCCTGGCACCACACTCCGAGGGCCCTCACCTCCTCCCTGTAGGCCGTCTCGTCGTTGTTGGTAATCAAGCCTACCACTGTAGTGTCGTCTGCAAACTTGATGATTGAGTTGGATGCGTGCATGGCCACGCAGTCGTGGGTGAACAGGGAGTACAGAAGACGCGGCCGGGGATGCCGTCTGGGCCTGCAGCCTTGCGAGGGTTAACACGTTTAAATGTTTTACTCACGTTGGCTGCAGTGAAGGAGAGCCCACAGGTTTTGGTAGCGGGCCGTGTCAGTGGCACTGTTTTGTCCTCAAAGCGAGCAAAGAAGTTGTTTAGTTTGTCTGAGGGCATGGCATCGTGATCCGCGACGGGGCTGATTTTTCTTTTGTAGTCCGTGATTGACTGTAGACCCTGCCACATACCTCTCGTGTCTGAGCCGAAATATACCTCTCGTGTATGGAAATATGATCTGGACGAGACTAGAAAACAAGTTAGCTGATATCAAATCATGTCCAGAAGAAAAATCCACCGACCTTCGATTCCTAAAAACTTTTGGTAAACTGGAAGTCAAGACAGAATTTAGCCTGGCTATCATTTTAGTCATTTAGCAGGCACTCTTATCCAGAGATCATTTATCTTAAGATAGCTAGGTGGGACAAAAACATATCTCAATCATAGTAAGTGCATTGTTCTCAATAAAGTAGCTATCAGCAAAGTCAATGCTAGTAAGGTGGGAAACTAAAGTGCGAGTGTTAGTTCACGAAAGGCAAGTGTGTTCTTTGTTGTTTTATTGGGGGGTGCTTCATGATTATTTAAGATATCTATTGAAATGATTCAATGCTCCAATATACTGAACTGATTTATTGAGATGATTCAACATACTGAACTGATTTATTGAGATGATTCAACATACTGAACTGATTTATTGAGATGATTCAACATACTGAACTGATTTATTGAGATGATTCAACATACTGAACTGATTTATTGAGATGATTCAACATACTGAACTGATTTATTGAGATGATTCAATATATTGAACTGATTTATTGAAATTATTCAATGCTCCAATATACTGAAGGGATTTATTGAGATGATTCACTATATTGAACTGATTTATTGAAATTATTCAATGCTCCAATATACTGAAGGGATTTATTTATAATATGTTTGTTTAGAAAAGTATCTCCATCAACATAATTCAAGTTAACTTGTATTTGTTTTCTTTTTGGACCCCCTCCATCCCTCCATCCTTCCCTCCATCCCTCCTTCTCTTCTTCTCTCCATCCCTCCTTCTCTTCTTCCCTCCATCCCTCCTTCTCTTCTTCTCTCCATCCCTCCTTCTCTTCTTCTCTCCATCCCTCCTTCTCTTCTTCCCTCCATCCCTCCTTCTCTTCTTCTCTCCATCCCTCCTTCTCTTCTTCTCTCCATCCCTCCTTCTCTTCTTCTCTCCATCCCTCCTTCCTTCCTTCCTTCCCTCCTTCTCTTCTTCTCTCCATCCCTCCCATCCCTAGGGCTAATGTTAAAAAACAATGTTTAGATGGATAAGGCCTACTGCAAGCGGAATTGGAAAAAAAAACAATCCCCCTGATCTCAGTGCAACCATTATTCACATTCACTTTGTTTCAGAGGCTATCAATGGAAAAACCTTATCAATTCTGTATGAATCCAGCACTGGGCTGAGCGGTCCAGAAAGATTAAATGGTAAAGCATTGCCAATAAAAAAATACAAAGTGCACCCAAGGGTTCCTCTGGTCCACATTCATTGAACAAACTTTGATGTTTTGGTACACCAGCTGTCTAATTAGCATTGACTTTAGACAATGGGACTAGACAGCAGAAAGCAGGCTTCAGACAGCGGGACTAGACGGCAGAAAGCAGGCTTTAGACAGCGGAACTAGACGGCAGAAAGCAGGCTTTAGACAGCGGGACTAGACGGCAGAAAGCAGGCTTTAGACAGCGGGACTAGACAGCAGAAAGCAGGCTTTAGACAGCGGGACTAGACGGCAGAAAGCAGGCTTTAGACAGCGGGACTAGACGGCAGAAAGCAGGCTTTAGACAGCGGGACTAGACGGCAGAAAGCAGGCTTTAGACAGCGGGACTAGACGGCAGAAAGCAGGCTTTAGACAGCGGAACTAGACGGCAGAAAGCAGGCTTTAGACAGCGGGACTAGACAGCAGAAAGCAGGCTTTAGACAGAGGGACTAGACAGCAGAAAGCAGGCTTTAGACAATGGGACTAGACAGCAGAATGCAGGCTTTAGACAGAGGGACTAGACGGCAGAATGCAGGCTTTAGACAGAGGGACTAGACAGCAGAAAGCAGGCTTTAGACAGCGGGACTAGACAGCAGAAAGCAGGCTTTAGACAGCGGGACTAGACAGCAGAAAGCAGGCTTTAGACAGCGGGACTAGACAGCAGAAAGCAGGCTTTAGACAGCGGAACTAGACAGCAGAAAGCAGGCTTTAGACAGCGGGACTAGACGGCAGAAAGCAGGCTTTAGACAGCGGGACTAGACGGCAGAAATCAGGCTTTAGACAGAGGGACTAGACAGCAGAAAGCAGGCTTTAGACAGAGGGACTAGACGGCAGAAAGCAGGCTTTAGACAGCGGGACTAGACGGCAGAAATCAGGCTTTAGACAGCGGGACTAGATAGCAGATAGCAGGCTTTAGACAGAGGGACTAGACAGCAGAAAGCAGGCTTTAGACAGCGGGACTAGACAGCAGAAAGCAGGCTTTAGACAGCGGGAATAGACGGCAGAAAGCAGGCTGCAGACAGCGGGACTAGACGGCAGAAAGCAGGCTTTAGACAGCGGGACTAGACGGCAGAAAGCAGGCTGCAGACAGCGGGACTAGACGGCAGAAAGCAGGCTTTAGACAGCGGGACTAGACAGCAGAAAGCAGGCTTTAGACAGAGGGACTAGACAGCAGAAAGCAGGCTTTAGACAGCGGGACTAGACAGCAGAAAGCAGGCTTTAGACAATGGGACTAGACAGCAGAAAGCAGGCTTTAGACAGCGGGACTAGACAGCAGAAAGCAGGCTTTAGACAGAGGGACTAGACGGCAGAAAGCAGGCTTTAGACAGCGGGACTAGACGGCAGAAAGCAGGCTTTAGACAGCGGGACTAGACGGCAGAAAGCAGGTTTTAGACAGCGGGACTAGACAGCAGAAAGCAGGCTTTAGACAGAGGGACTAGACAGCAGAAAGCAGGCTTTAGACAGAGGGACTAGACAGCAGAAAGCAGGCTTTAGACAGCGGGACTAGACGGCAGAAAGCAGGCTTTAGACAGTGGGACTAGACAGCAGAAAGCAGGCTTTAGACAGGGACTAGACAGCAGAAAGCAGGCTTTAGACAGGGACTAGACGGCAGAAAGCAGGCTGTAGACAGCGGGACTAGACGGCAGAAAGCAGGCTTTAGACAGCGGGACTAGACGGCAGAAACCAGGCTTTAGACAGCGGGACTAGACGGCAGAAAGCAGGCTGTAGACAGCGGGACTAGACGGCAGAAAGCAGGCTTTAGACAGCGGGACTAGACGGCAGAAAGCAGGCTTTAGACAGAGGGACTAGACGGCAGAAAGCAGGCTTTAGACAGAGGGACTATACGGCAGAAAGCAGGCTTTAGACAGAGGGACTAGACGGCAGAAAGCAGGCTTTAGACAGAGGGACTAGACGGCAGAAAGCAGGCTTTAGACAGCGGGACTAGACGGCAGAAAGCAGGCTTTAGACAGCGGGACTAGACGGCAGAAATCAGGCTTTAGACAGAGGGACTAGACAGCAGAAAGCAGGCTTTAGACAGAGGGACTAGACGGCAGAAAGCAGGCTTTAGACAGCGGGACTAGACGGCAGAAATCAGGCTTTAGACAGCGGGACTAGATAGCAGAAAGCAGGCTTTAGACAGAGGGACTAGACAGCAGAAAGCAGGCTTTAGACAGCGGGACTAGACAGCAGAAAGCAGGCTTTAGACAGCGGGACTAGACGGCAGAAAGCAGGCTGCAGACAGCGGGACTAGACGGCAGAAAGCAGGCTTTAGACAGCGGGACTAGACGGCAGAAAGCAGGCTGCAGACAGCGGGACTAGACGGCAGAAAGCAGGCTTTAGACAGCGGGACTAGACAGCAGAAAGCAGGCTTTAGACAGAGGGACTAGACAGCAGAAAGCAGGCTTTAGACAGCGGGACTAGACAGCAGAAAGCAGGCTTTAGACAATGGGACTAGACAGCAGAAAGCAGGCTTTAGACAGCGGGACTAGACAGCAGAAAGCAGGCTTTAGACAGAGGGACTAGACG
This sequence comes from Salmo salar, assembly GCF_965601325.2. Taxonomy (NCBI): domain Eukaryota; kingdom Metazoa; phylum Chordata; class Actinopteri; order Salmoniformes; family Salmonidae; genus Salmo; species Salmo salar. The sequence goes on along the minus strand of NC_138296.1, from coordinate 94,332,067 downwards.
GCAGAAAGCAGGCTTTAGACAGCGGGACTAGACGGCAGAAAGCAGGCTTTAGACAGCGGGACTAGACGGCAGAAAGCAGGTTTTAGACAGCGGGACTAGACAGCAGAAAGCAGGCTTTAGACAGAGGGACTAGACAGCAGAAAGCAGGCTTTAGACAGAGGGACTAGACAGCAGAAAGCAGGCTTTAGACAGCGGGACTAGACGGCAGAAAGCAGGCTTTAGACAGCGGGACTAGACAGCAGAAAGCAGGCTTTAGACAGGGACTAGACAGCAGAAAGCAGGCTTTAGACAGGGACTAGACGGCAGAAAGCAGGCTGTAGACAGCGGGACTAGACGGCAGAAAGCAGGCTTTAGACAGCGGGACTAGACGGCAGAAACCAGGCTTTAGACAGCGGGACTAGACGGCAGAAAGCAGGCTGTAGACAGCGGGACTAGACGGCAGAAAGCAGGCTTTAGACAGCGGGACTAGACGGCAGAAAGCAGGCTTTAGACAGAGGGACTAGACGGCAGAAAGCAGGCTTTAGACAGAGGGACTATACGGCAGAAAGCAGGCTTTAGACAGAGGGACTAGACGGCAGAAAGCAGGCTTTAGACAGAGGGACTAGACGGCGGAAAGCAGGCTTTAGACAGCGGGACTAGACGGCAGAAAGCAGGCTTTAGACAGCGGGACTAGACGGCAGAAAGCAGGCTTTAGACAGTGGAACTAGACGGCAGAAAACGGCATAACTTAGTACTGTAGTCATGCTCAACAACAACCACCTCTGTTCATACCGTGTTAAGTTGACATCATCTCCATGGCGCACAAGAAGTACTGTGTATCAACAACCAGCTAAACACCTCCCATCAGTCCCATGATACGGAGTCTGTCCTCTGCAGCTGCTAGAGATCTCTTGGGGCGTCTCCCACCCAAAGTACCTCAACTTACACAATTGCACTACGTTAGGGAATAGGTTGGGGGGGGGGATGTTGCATTGCCCTCCCTCAGAGATGTCTGCCAGTTGTAAAATACAGACTACCTGTGTATCATGAGAGTGGTTTAGATTGGGACTACAATTAGTACTAACAGATGTTAGGTTTTACTTTCACAAAATCCTGAATATCCTCCTATACGCAGCTTAATTTCCCCCTAAAAGGGACCAAACAGCAGAAAGATTCATTAGATGAAGTAATTAGGAGTGATATAATGTGTCAGTTTATCTTTACTTTGTACTTGTGCTTCCTTGTACTGCTGTGATGAGAAATGGATCTGTGCCTTGAATATAGAATATGTAAGTTTATCAACTCACTCACTTCTGTTTCAGTTATCCAGCCACCCAAGTCATAGACTGTTCTCTCTGCACGAGAAAGGGTACCGATGAACAATGTTTGGAACCAACAGGACCCTGAACAGCTTCTAATCCCTATCCATAAGACTGCTAAATAGGTAGTTAAAACCTGTTGGGGCTAGGGGGCAGTATTTGCACGGCCGGATAAAAAACGTACACGATTTAAACTGGTTACTACTCTTACCCAGAAACGAGAATATGCATATAATTAGTAGATTTGTATAGAAAACACTCTAAAGTTTCTAAAACTGTTTGAATGGTGTCTGTGAGTATAACAGAACTCATATGGCAGGCCAAAACCTGAGAAGATTCCATGCAGGAAGTGCCCTGTCTGACAATTTGTTATCTTTCTGTTGCATCTCTATCAAAAATACAGCATCTCTGCTGTAACGTGACATTTTCTAAGGCTTCCATTGGCTCTCAGAAGGTGTCTGAAAGTGGAATGAGATGTCTGCAGTCTCTGGGCGAAGTACAGCAGCTCTGTTTGTTACTGGTCAGGCTGGGGACAGTGACACTGGAGATGCGCGTTCATGAGAATCCTCCATTTTTTTCTTTCAGCCTTTGAATGAATACAACGTCACCCAGTTGGAATATTATCGCTATTTTATGAGAAATCGTATAAAAATGTATTTTAAACAGCGTTTGACATGCTTCGAAGTACGGTAATGGAATATTTTGAATTTTTTTGTCACGAAATGCGCTCGCGCGTCACCCTTCAGATACTGACCTGAAGGTATTTGAATATAACTATGGATTATTTGGAACCAAAACAACATTTGTTGTTGAAGTAGAAGTCCTGGGAGTGCATTCTGACGAAGAACAGCAAAGGTAATCCAATTTTTCTTATAGTAAATCTGAGTTTGGTGAGGGCCAAACTTGGTGGGTGTCAAATTAGCTAGCCGTGATGGCCGGGCTATGTACTCAGAATATTGCAAAATGTGCTTTCGCCGAAAAGCTATTTTAAAATCTGACACCGCGATTGCATAAAGGAGTTCTGTATCTATAATTCTTAAAATAATTGTTATGTATTTTGTGAACGTTAATCGTGAGTAATTTAGTAAATTCACCGGAAGTTTGCAGTGGGTATGCTAGTTCTGAACATCACATGCTAATGTAAAAAGCTGGTTTTTGATATAAATATGAACTTGATTGAACAAAACATGCATGTATTGTATAACATAATGTCCTAGGAGTGTCATTTGATGAAGATCATCAAAGGTTAGTGCTGCATTTAGCTGTGGTTTTGGTTTTTGTGACATATATGCTTGCTTTGAAAATGGCTGTGTGATTATTTTTGGCAGGGTACTCTCCTGACATAATCTAATGTTTTGCTTTCGCTGTAAAGCCTTTTTGAAATCGGACAATGTGGTTAGATTAACGAGAGTCTTGTCTTTAAAATGGTGTAAAATAGTCATATGTTTGAGAAATTGAAGTTATAGCATTTATGAGGTATTAGTATTTCGCGCCATAGTCGTTTGAATGAGGAGACCAAGGTGCAGCGTGGTAGGCGTACTTCATTAACTTTAATAATGAACACCAACAAAACAAGAAAATGCAAAACCGAAGGTAACGTTCTGCAGGGCTAGAGGAGATCCCACAATCTCAGGTGGGGAAAAGGGCTGCCTAAGTATGATCCTCAATGAGAGACAACGATAGACAGCTGCCTCTGATTGGGAACCAGACCCGGCAAACAAAGAAATAGAAAAGCTAGAATGCCCACCCAAATCACACCCTGACCAAACCAAATAGAGAAATAAAAAGGCTCTCTAAGGTCAGGGCGTGACATACCTGGACTATCTGCATTGACCCTTTTTGCACTAACCGTTTTGAGTCATCACATATGCTGCTGCTACTGTTTATTATCTGTTACTTTATTCCTAGTTATATGTACATACCTACCTCAATTACCTCGTATCCCAGCACATCGACTCGGTACTGTTTTTCTATTATTGATCTATTTTCTTTCTCTCTGCATTGTTGTCAAGGACCCGTAAGTAAGCATTTCACTGTTAAGTCTACACCTGCTGTTTACCAAGCATGTGATGAATTAGGCCTCACTCCCCCCTGTCTGAGATATCTACTGCAGCCCTCATCCGCCACATACGACACCCGTTCTACCAGTCACATTCTGTCAAAGGTCCCCAAAGCACACACATCCCTGGGTCGCTCCTCTTTTCAGTTCGCTGCACCTAACGACTGGAATGAGCTGCAACAAACACTCAAACTGGACAGTTTTATATCCATCTCTTCATTCAAAGACTCAATCCTGGACACTCTTACTGACAGTTGTGGCTGCTTTGTGTGATGTATAGTTGTCTCTACCTTCTTGACCTTTGTGCTGTTGACTATGCCCAATAATGTTTGTACCATGTTTTGTGCTGCTACCATTTTGTGCTGCTGTCGTGTTGTATTGCTACCAAGCTGTGTTGTCATGTGTTGCTGCCTTGCTATGTTGTTGTCTTAGGTCTCTCTTTATGTAGTGTTGTGTTGTCTCTCTTGTTGTGATGTGTGTTTTATCCTATTGTCATGACGTTGGCCTCTTTGAGTACAGGGAGGACAGTTGACCCCCTCCCCCTTGCACCATCCTTCAACCTACCTCCCCCCACCCAGGCCCTATGCCCTTGCCACATGGCCCATAGAGAGACACAGGAAATTCTTCCAACTCACAGAATTGGGGAACCGAGTGACATTTGTGTTCTGGAGAAGGTATGAAAGATTGGTGAAGAATCCAGCTACGAACTGGTCCGCTTGGTACAATTTTGTGATACTCAGAAGAGACAATATAGCCATATTACCATAAAACGGTTTATATAATAGCCTCAGCTATGAGACTTGCATCCACATGGTTGTATGAAATGTATTAATAAGGATAAAGCTATTTGTAATACATTGAGATGCTATGTACTGATGTTAACCTGTTATGGCTAGGGGGCAGTATTTTCACGGCTGGATAAAAAACGTACCCGATTTAATCTGGTTACCACTCCTACCCAGTAACTAGAATATGTATATACTTATTACATATGGATAGAAAACACCCTAAAGTTTCTAAAACTGTTTGAATGGTGTCTGTGAGTATAACAGAACTCATTTGGCAGGCAAAAACCTGACAAGGTTTCAGGCAGGAAGTGGCCTGTCTGACAAGGTGTCGTTCTTCTTGTCTCTGTTTATTGAAGAGTGAGGATCTTAGCTGTCCCGTGACACTTCCTACGGCTGCCATAGGGTCTCAGAAGGCGGTAAAAAGCTGAATCGTGGCTTTGCAGGCTCTGGCTGAAAAAAAGTAGCGCGTTTGGGTAGTGGCTGGTTACAGTACTGTGAGACTCAGGCTCGTGCCCGCGTCGACCGAAAGCTTTGTTTACTTTCCTCTGTTTAGCTAAAAGGAGATTCCCGGTCGGAATATTATCGCTTTTTTACGAGAAAAATGGCATAAAAATGGATTTTAAACAGCGGTTGACATGCTTCGAAGTACGGTAATGGAATATTTTGATTTTTTTTGTCACGAATTGCGCCATGCGCGCGACCCTGATTTACCATTTCAGATAGTGTCTGGGACGCACGAACAAAACGCCGCTATTCGGATATAACGATGGATTATTTTGGACCAAACCAACATTTGTTATTGAAGTAGCAGTCCTGGGAGTGCATTCTGACGAAGACAACAAAAGGTAATCAAACTTTTATAATAGTAAACCTGATATTGGTGAGTGCTAAACTTGCCGGGTGTCTAAATAGCTAGCCCGTGATGCCTGGGCTATGTACTTAGAATATTGCAAAATGTGCTTTCACCAAAAAGCTATTTTAAAATCGGACATATCGAGTGCATAGAGGAGTTCTGTATCTATAATTCTTAAAATAATTGTTATGCTTTTTGTGAACGTTTATCGTGAGTAATTTAGTAAATTCTTAGTGAATTCGCCGGAAGTTTGCGGGGGGTATGCTAGTTCTGAACGTCACATGCTAATGTAAAAAGCTGGTTTTTGATATAAATATGAACTTGATTGAACAAAACATGCATGTATTGTATAACATAATGTCCTAGGGTTGTCATCTGATGAAGATCATCAAAGGTTAGTGCTGCATTTAGCTGTCTTCTGGGTTTTTGTGACATTATATGCTAGCTTGAAAAATGGGTGTCTGATTATTTCTGGCTTGGTACTCTGCTGACATAATCTAATGTTTTGCTTTCGTTGTAAAGCCTTTTTGAAATCGGACAGTGTGGTTAGATAAAGGAGAGTCTTATCTTTAAAATGCTGTGAAATAGTCATATGTTTGAAAAATTGAAGTTTTTGTATTTTTGAGGAATTTGTAATTCGCGCCACGCCTATCATTGGATATTGGAGCAGGTGTTCCGCTAGCGGAACGTCTAGATGTAAGAGGTTTTAATGTGATAGAATTGTATATCTGTACCAAGCTTAACTTAGTCATCGGCACACCCCCAGGGACACAGACAGGACCAGGCGTCATGTGACAAGCCTGTTCTATGTTCACTATAAAACCACCCCACCCTGATTTACTTTCCTCAGACCAGGCCTCCACTCCATTGCGAGTTGGCCAATAGGTTTGACCATCCAAGTACTCTACTGAAAGTGAACTATACCACGTGGATAACTTTTAGACTATTGATACCGACAGAATAAGAACAAGTCTTTGATATGAATTAGTAGTCTGCAGCTAGAAATTATATAATTGAACGCGAAGACCGACGAAACAACCATTCTATGACGACATTAATGAATGTCGCTTTGAAAGATCCATTCTAACCGAGAGAGAGAGAGAGAGAGAGAGAGAGAGAGAGAGAACTCTCCAACAGAACGACGCTCCAACAAGGATCCCGACGACACACTGAGCGTAAATATATATTGATTGCAATTGTTCCCGAATGAGTGAGTGTTCATGTGCAAAGGATTAGCATATCAATTGTTAATATTAATGAACTCTGTGTGCATCCTCAGCTGACCTTTTATGACCCATTGTTCTACAAGACACTAGCCAGGCCTGTTAGCCCACTAGGGCACATTACTCTACCAATTCTTTGTGACGATAATTACTGTTTGTATGCTTTCTGTGAATTACTTAGTTTAGTAAATAAATGATTTTAAGACAATTGATGTATGGATGACTCTTAGTAAAGGCTGGGTTTGTGCAGATACAACAATTTACGACGTTTGGAATGAGACTGGACGCGAGGTAAAATACACCATTTAAACCAGAAGATAGTCGGCCTATACTATAATAGAATATAATATATAATGTTATAATGTAGGAAAGTTGTATTAGGAAAATTATAACTTTGTAATCTGAATATTTTCCTTGGTGCCCCGATCTCCTAGTTAATTACAATTAAACGATTAATCAGTTTAATCGCTTGATAATAATTACAGGGAGTTAATTGATAAACATGTCTTCAGTTTAATGGTACCCCAAAGACACGACACTATATTTATATTGTATTCATTAAAAAAAATATATCCCAGCCCCCGTCCCCGTAGGAGGCCTTTTGCCTTTTGGTAGGGCGTCATTGTAAATAAGAATTTGTTCTTAACTGACTTGCCTAGTTAAATAAAGGTTAAATAAAAATAAAATAAAATAAAAAAATACATTGTGATTTGATTCTTTAAGATCCACCACGAGCAGAGCTGAAATTCACACCTATTCAATTATTAGCAATTGAGTTCAAATTCAAAAGAGGTTTGCTTGGCCTGATTAAATTAAATGAAATTCAAGAAACTGTTTTAAACCCCAAGGGGTAATTATTATGGGTGAGGATTCAACTTGGATCGAAACGATGTCACTGTTGAAGGTGGAGAATATTTTACAGTAGAGGGGTTTTCCTGTCTTCATGATGCATAATCCTTTGGCTACAGTTTTACAGTAGAGGGATTTTCCTGTCTTCATGATGCATAACCCTTTGGCTACAGTTTTACAGTAGAGGGATTTTCCTGTCTTCATGATGCATAATCCTTTGGCTACAGTTTTACAGTAGAGGGGTTTTCCTGTCTTCATGATGCATAACCCTTTGACTACAGTTTTACAGTAGAGGGATTTTCCTGTCTTCATGATGCATAACCCTTTGGCTACAGTTTTACAGTAGATGGGTTTTCCTGTCTTCATGATGCATAACCCTTTGACTACAGTTTTACAGTAGAGGGATTCTCCTGTCTTCATGATGCATAACCCTTTGACTACAGTTTTACAGTAGAGGGATTCTCCTGTCTTCATGATGCATAACCCTTTGACTACAGTTTTACAGTAGAGGGATTTTCCTGTCTTCATGATGCTTAACCCTTTGGCTACAGTTTTACAGTAGAGGGATTTTCCTGTCTTCATGATGCATAATCCTTTGGCTACAGTTTTACAGTAGAGGGGTTTTCCTGTCTTCATGATGCATAACCCTTTGACTACAGTTTTACAGTAGAGGGATTTTCCTGTCTTCATGATGCATAACCCTTTGACTACAGTTTTACAGTAGAGGGGTTTTCCTGTCTTCATGATGCATAACCCTTTGACTACAGTTTTACAGTAGAGGGGTTTTCCTGTCTTCATGATGCATAACCCTTTGACTACAGTTTTACAGTAGATGGGTTTTCTAGTCTTCGTGATGCATAATCTTCATAATTCATTTTTTTAATCCATTTTAGAATAACGCTGTAACGTAACAAAATGTGGAAAAAGTCAAGTGGTCTGAAAACTTTCCCGAGTGCACTGTAGGACTCTCTAAGTAGGTAATTCAAAGTGACCTATTTCATTTGGCACAGAAACCTGTGTTCTCCATATGATAAAGCGCCCTTCAACGTTAATCCAGATTCACTGAAAAGACCTCTGCTTTCCCCAAGGAGCTTGTCAGTTCCTAGCGGGAAGTGAGCTGGCAACCAGTGGGTTGCTGGTATCAAATCTTAGATGCCATCACCTGCCGCTGTGGAGGGAAATTAACTCCCCACAACTGCTCAATGGGTGCGACAGCATGGCTGTCCACTGCTCCAACCTCTGTATGTTCATGTGTGTCTTTCAGAGAGGTTGGTGTTACAGCGGAAATCAACATTTTCATTGGACCTTGTGAATAATATAGCAAACTTCTTCTTCTTCTGCTTTTAGTTCCTGTCCTCTTGTTTTCCAGGTCAACTCTCTTTCTGCGATGGAGCCAGCCATGGTACACTATTCCCTAAACAGTGCACTACTTTAGACCAGAGCACGATGGCTCAGGTCAAAAGTAGTGCACTACATAGGGAATAGGGTGTATGTTGGGACAGAACCTTACTGTGATGGAGCCAGCCATGTCAGAAGCACCACAGAGGAATGGAGGACGGGCAGACGGACGGGGTGAGTGATGAGGGCTGTTGAGTTACGCTACCGTTTAACATTTTGGTGTCACTTAGAAATGTCCATGTTTTTGAAAGAAAAGCAAATTTTTTGTCCATTAAAATAACATAAAGTTGATCAGAAATACAGTGTAGACATTGTTAATGTTGTAAATGACTATTGTAGCTGGAAGCAGCTGATTTTTAATGGAATATCTACATAGGCGTACAGAAGCCCATTATCAGCAAACATCACTCCTGTGTTCCAATGGCATGTTGTTTTAGCTAATCCAAGTTTATCATTATAAAAGGATAATTCATAATTAGAAAACCCTTTTGCAATTATGTTAGCACAGCTGAAAACTGTTGTGCTGATTAAAGAAGAAAGAAAACGGGCCTTATTTAGACTAGTTGAGTATCTGGAGCATCAGCATTTGTGGATTCGATTACAGGCTCAAAATGGCCAGAAACTTTCTTCTGAAACTCATCAGTCTTCTCTTGTTCTGAGAAATGAAGGCTATTCTACGCGAGAAATTGCCAAGAAACTGAAGATCTCGTACAACGCTGTGTACTACTCCCTTCAGCGCAAACTGTCTCTAACCAGAATAGAAAGAGGAGTGGGAGGCCCCGGTGCACAACTAAGCAAGAGGACAAGTACATTAGAGTGTCTAGCTTGAGAAACAGACGCATCACAAGTCCTCAACTGGCAGCTTCATTAAATAGTACCCACAAAACACCAATCTCAACGTCAACAGTGAAGAGGCGACTCCGGGATGCTAGCCTTCTAGGCAGAGTTCCTCTGTCCAGTGTCTGTGTTCTTTTGCCCATCTTAATCTTTTCTTTTTATTGGCCAGTCTGAGATATGGCTTTTTAATTGCAGCTCTGCCTAGAAGGCCTGTTAGGTTATGTGCTGTTTTAACTTGAGGTATCACTATCTTCTCAGGGCCCTATACTCTCTAGCCTCATTTCTACCTGGTTCTAACATGTGTCCACATCCTGATTGTGACCACAACCTGATTGTGACCACATTCTGATTGTGACCTCATTCTGATTGTGACCACATTCTGATTGTGACCTCATTCTGATTGTGTCCATGTACTGATTGTGACCTCATTCTGATTGTGTTCATGTACTGATTGTGACCACGTCTTGACTGTGAATATATCCTGATTGTGACCACATTCTGATTGTGGTGTAGACGATCAAAATACACATAGTGATCTGATTATGATCAGATCTTCCTGCCCACCTCTGGAGGTAATCAGGCACACATTGTGTATATGGATCTGGGACCATTTTAATCATCATTATCCCGCATTACTAAAATCATTGACAGGTGGCACCATTGACTTATGACATCAATGTGTGTCTTAAAATAAGGAAATAATTACATGTAATACTGGTCAAGCAGGTGTTGTACCAAATATCCCTCCTTCAGGGAACAGTAGTTATAGTCATAACGTTACATTCCCTTTCAGTCTGTCAACTTCAGTACAACATACTATGGGGAAATATAATCACACCGCAAGCTGACCCAACGCATACTAAATAAAACGACCCATAGTAGACCCCCCCTCAGACCTGACCCCACCAGATGAAGTAGACCCCCCCAGACCTGACCCCCATCAGACCTGACCCCACCAGATGTAGTAGACCTCCCCAGACCTGAACCCACCAGATGCGGCAGTCTGGGTATTGCGCACACGGTGCGCTGCCTAGTGACTTTCCCCTGTCCCAGCCGTAAGCACAAGGTGTGCTATACCTGGAGCAGTGCCATCCAAGTGATAAAACCTCACCACAGTGTGTGGTGATTCCCAATTAGCCGCAGCAGAAATATCTCCTATAGTCCACCCTTTTAAACAACTCCCAAAGCTCTGCTAGGCCCCTGGTGGAGTGGGTGCAGACACTTCTAGGTAACCTTTGCCCCTTTCTGCTATATGCCAGGAAGATAGCCTCCACAATCCAGTGGGAGAGATGCTGCTTGGAGAATGCCTTGCCTTGAGCTGGATTAGCAAAAAAATACAAAAAGGTGGTCACATAACCAGATATCCCAGGTCCTTCAATGTACGTGCGTAAAGCTTGCACCGGACACAGGGCATGTAACCTTGTCACGTTCGTCGTAGGAATGGGACCAAAACGCAGCGGGAATGTGTGAACTCATCTTATTTTATTGAAGGACCGTGAACACAAAAACAAAATAACAAACAATGACGACAAAGAAACAGTCCTGTGAGGCACACAGCTACACACGGACCAACTACCCACAAATCCCATGACAAAAACACCCCTATTAAATAGGACCTTCAATTAGAGGCAACGAGGAACAGCTGCCTGCAATTGAAGGTCAACTCAATAAACTACGCATAGAAATAGAACAAATAGAACGAACATAGAAATACACTAACATAGAACTTAAACCGAAACACCCTAAACAAACACACCCTGCCACGTCCTGACCAAACTATAATAACAAACAACCCATTTTACTGGTCAGGACGTGACAAACCTCTATTGCTCTTCAGAAGCAAAAAGAGGAGGCAAAAAGAGAAATAGCTCAAAAGCTATGGACCTGTAAGACAAAGCAATTAGAGTCACCTGTGGAAATCTGAATACCGCATAGCACGTGGATGTCCCCAACATGTTTAGCAGAGGCCAAAGCCATGAGCAGGGAGGTTTTGTAGGAGAGGATCTTCAGATCCACTGACTCCAAAGGCACATAGGGGTGCTGCACACAGTACCTCTAAACCCAGAGCCAAGTCCCATGTGGGCCCAATAGGTTTAGAGACCGGTCTGAGACGACATACAACTTTCAGTAAACCGCACAACCAAGGACTGGGTCCCTAGTGAGGCCCATCAATTCCCACATGACACGCTGAGACAGCAGCCATGCACACTTTTAACATGGAGAATGCTAAAGAAAATGCTTGAAAAGCTCCTGTACAATCATAAGGAAGTCCCTTACCGAGCACTGAAAAGGAACAAGTCCTTTCTCTTGGCACCAAGACTGAATGGTAGCAATAACATTCAGAGGTAAACCTCTAGCCATCAGATTGACCAAATCTCTGGCATCGCTTGCCAAACCTACAAAAACAGCAGGAACTGCCTGAGCGCCTGAGCGCCAGACACGCCAGACACTCCGGGTAATTGACATGGCTAACCCGGGTTGACCCCGAACCCGGGTTAGCCATCGAGTTGCCTTCGTATAGCGCACCCCATCCTCATGGGGGGATGCGTCTGTTGTGATCACCTTGTGGGATACAACTCAGCCCATGGGAGCCCCCGACAATAGCATAGAGTCCCACCACTGAGCCATAGCCTGTAGGCCCTGACAGAGACACCTGAAATGACTGCCTTAGGCTGTGAGATGCGTCCCGGTGAGTGGCTAGCACTCAACGCTGGAAGGGCCGTACCAGCAATAGCCCAACACAATAGCCCAAAAATAACCATCACAAAAGCCGTCATCCCCAGTAGGCATTGGTGAAAACACACTGTGTGACCCAGACAGAATGTGTCTAAGCAGAGCTGGAACCCGGACACTCTCCGTGGTGATAGATAAGTGTGATATGAGAGTGAGTCAGAAACGGAATGCGCTGAGATAGAGCTAGACAGCTTTTTTTTTCTGGCTAGGGTCTATTTTTCTCCACTTCCTGTCTGACTGACATGCCCACAGTAAACTGCCTGTTACTCAGGCCCAGAAGCCAGGATATGCATATAATTGGTACCATTGGATAGAAAACACTTTGAAGTTTGTAGAAACGTTAAAATAATGTATGGGACTATTACACAATAGATATGGTAGGAGATAATGATGTAGTTGATGACTTTGCATCAAGGAAGGCAAGAAAGGTCAGAGTTTAGATGGCAGTTGTGCAATTTAGTTTGTGTGTTTCTTGTTTGAAGACCAGTAGTGTAATAATCAGGTTCTCTTCTTTATAAGTGTGTTATTCTAGTTGTGTATTTGTGTGATTTAGGATTTGTGCAATTTAGTTTTATATGTGTGTAATAATTCTATTCTCTTTTCTATTTGTATTTATATGCTACAATTCGTTTCTATTTGTCTTTGTCTTATTTTTTTTTAAATATTTGTGTATTTATATAGTTTTAAAAGTTATTTATTTGTGTTGTTCCAAATGTCTGAATAAAAATGACAGTGCTTTTTTTGTTGTGTGTGGGGGGGGGGGGGGGGGGGCTGAAGGGGGGATTCGCCCCTGGAGCCATACAAGCTAGAACTGCCACTGACCGCATGACTGTGACCCCGAATCCGGGTTAGCCATCGTTGTCTCGTCATTTTCTTTTTTCACTCCAACAAATTGTAGAATAACTAATTGTTTGCCATTAAATCACTTATGACAAAAAGTACAACCTTCCACACACAATGTCCGAGGGGGTGAGCACCCTCTACCACTATGGGACAGTTTTGTTGGAGCAATGTAAGACAGTCTTGTTTTCCAATTGTTTGTTTTAGTAGCTTGAATCGTTCCTGTTCACACTGAGGTGAAGAGAGGAATAATTGAAGGCATCGCTGCTTCAAATCCCAGAGCTGGCAAGGTGGAATAATCTGCCGTTCTGTCCTTGAGCAAGACAGTTATCCCCCAACAACAACTGCTCCCCGGGCTCCAATGATGTGGACATCGATTAAGACCGCCCCCAGCACCTCTCTGATACACAGGGGTTGGTTGGGTTAAATGTGGAAGACACATTTTGGTTGAATGCATTCAGTTGTGCCCTTTCCCAAAGTATGTTGTACGTAAGTTGACTGACTTGACAAGGATCCAGGAAATCTGGTCACAATGTGAAAACAGTGGACGGTAAGAGAAACATTTTATTACCAAAATGTGGGCACAAATGTGGGCACAATCAGAGTGTGGACAAGATCAGGACCAAGGACGCATGTTAGCGGTATAAACAAGGCTTCTGTCAGGGGTAAATTCTAACTATGTTAGTTTTCCTTTGTCAGCACCAGTCACACAACAGAGTGGCACTGTGCTAATAAGGAAACTTAGGTCAGAATGCAATTGTTGTGGATATTGAGTTTATGTACTCTGGATAGTGAGTTTATGTACTCTGGATGGTGAGTTTATGTACTCTGGATAGTGAGTTTTAAGCACTGTGGATAGTGAGTTTAAGCACTGTGGATAGTGAGTTTTAAGCACTGTGGATAGTGAGTTTTAAGCACTGTGGATAGTGAGTTTAAGCACTGTGGATAGTGAGTTTTAAGCACTGTGGATAGTGAGTTTTAAGCACTGTGGATGGTGAGTTTATGTACTCTGGATGGTGAGTTTAAGCACTGTGGATAGTGAGTTTATGTACTCTGGATAGTGAGTTTTAAGCACTGTGGATAGTGAGTTTTAAGCACTGTGGATAGTGAGTTTATGTACTCTGGATAGTGAGTTTTAAGCACTGTGGATAGTGAGTTTTAAGCACTGTGGATAGTGAGTTTAAGCACTGTGGATAGTGAGTTTAAGCACTGTGGATAGTGAGTTCATGTACTCTGGATAATGAGTTTTAAGCACTGTGGATAGTGAGTTTTAAGCACTGTGGATAGTGAGTTTAAGCACTGTGGATAGTGAGTTCATGTACTCTGGATAGTGAGTTTTAAGCACTGTGGATAGTGAGTTTTAAGCACTGTGGATAGTGAGTTTAAGCACTGTGGAGAGTGAGTTTAAACACAGAGCCCCCCCAATGTCCAGTGCCCAGTCAAAGACACCCGGACACTTCCTTTATGGAAAGCTCCTTCCCCTGCAGGTTCCACAACAATCCTGGTCTCACCTCTCGGTGGACTTTGTCACTAACCTTCCCCCCTCCCAGGGGAACACCAACGTTCTCGTCGTTGTGAACCGGTTTTCTAAAGCTTGTTGCCTCCTTCCTCTGCCTGGGCTCCCGTTGGCCATGCAAACCGCGGAGGCTCTTTTAACGCTCGTCTTCCGGCACTATGGGATCTCGAAGAATATTGTGTCAGACCGTGGCCCTCAGCTCACCTCATTCGTATGGAAAGCGTTCATGGAACGCCTAGCGGTCACGGTCAGTCTCACCTCCGGATACCGTCCTCAAGCTAATGGGCAGATGGAGAGGGTCAGTCAGGAAGTGGGCAGGTTCCTGAGGTGTTACTGTCAGGACCGACGGGGGGAGTGGGCGGATTTTCTACCTTGGGCTGAGTACGAATTCCCTCCGCCACTCCTCCACTAACCTCACTCCTTTCCAGTGTGTGTTGGGGTATCAGCCGGCCCTGGCACCTTGGCATCCGAGCCAGACCAAGGCCCCTGCGGTGGACGAGTGGTTTCGGCAAGCTGAGGAGACCTGGAATGCGGCGCACACTCGTCTCAAGCGGGACCTGCGTCGGCAAAAGGAAAAGGCCAACCGCCACCGCAGTGAGAAGCCTGTTTTTTCTCCAAGCGACTGGGTCTGGCTCTCCACCCGGAACCTGCCCCTCCGCCTGCCCTGACGGAAGCTGAGCCCGCAGTTTGTGGGGCCGTTTTTTAGTCCTGAAGAGGGTTAATGAGGTAACGTACCGTTTGCAACTTCCTGCTGATTACCGCATTAACCCAACTTTTTGTGTGTCTCTCCTCAGGCCAGTGGTACCTGGTCCCCTCGCTGAGGCTGGACCCAGTGACGCCCCTGACCTGCACCGCGTCCCTGTGGTTGTCCCTGAGGCCGGTCAAGGCCTACCTTCAAACTCAGTGCCTCTTTGTATGACATCATGGGATAATCAAAAGAAATCAGCCAAGACTTTAGATAAAAAAATTGTAGACCTCCACAAATCTGGTTCATCCTTGGGAGCAATTTCCAAATGCCTGAAGGTACCACGTTCATCTGTACAAACAATAATACGCAAGTATAAACACCATGGGACCACGCAGCCGTCATACCGCTCAGGAAGGAGACGCGTTCTGTCTCCTACAGATGAACGTACTTTGGTTCGAAAAGTGCTAATCAATCCCAGAACAACAGCAAAGGACCTTGTGAAGATGCTGGAGAAAACAGGTACAAAAGTATCTATATCCACAGTAAAACGAGTCCTATATTGACATAACCTGAAAGGCCGCTCAGCAAGGAAGAAGCCACTGCCCCAAAAAAACCATAAAAAAGCCAGACTACGGTTTGCAACTGCATATGGGGACAAAGATCATACTTTTTGGAGAAATGTCCTCTGGTCTGATGAAACAAAATTAGAACTGTTTGGCCATAATGACAATCGTTATGTTTGGAGGAAAAATGGGGAGGCTTGCAAGCTGAAGAACAACATCCCAACTGTGAAGCACAGGGGTGGCAGCATCATGTGGTGGGGGTGCTTTGCTGCAGGAGGGACTGGTGCACTTCACAAAATAGATGGCATCACAAGGGAGGAAAATTATGTGGATATATTGAAGCAACATCTCAAGACATCAGTCAGGAAGTTAAAGCTTGGTCGCAAATGGGTCGTCCAAATGGACAATGACTCCAGGCATACTTACAAAGTTGTGGCAAAATGGCTTAAGGACAACAAAGTCAAGGTATTGGAGTGGCTATCACAAAGTCCTGACTTCCATCCTGTAGAAAATGTTTGGGCAGAACTGAAAAAGCGTGTGCGAGCAAGGAGGCCTACAAACCTGACTCAGTTACACCAGCTCTGTCAGGAGGAATGGGCCAAAATTCACCCAACGTTTTGTGGGAAGCTTGTGGAAGGCTACCCGAAACGTTTAACCCAAGTTAAACAATTTAAAGGCAATGCTACCAAATACTAATTGAGTGTATGTAAACTTCTGACCCTCTTAGAATGTGATGAAAGAAATAATAGCTGAAATAAAACATTCTCCCTACTATTATTCTGACATTTCACATTCTTATAATAAAGTGGTGATCCTAACTGACCTAAGACAGGGGATTTTTACAAGGATTAAATGTCAGGAATTGTGAAAAACTGAGTTTAAAATGTATTTTGATAAGGTGTATGTAAACTTCCGACTTCAACTGTACATGTGCTCTCTGTTCCCCATTGTGCTTGTCGATTATTGTTCGTTGGTCTTGTGAGTACCTGTGCTCTGTTGTATCGGATTTCGTGGTACTTGTTATTGTGCACTTGTTGTTATGGGTCTCGTCCCCTTTTGTTTGGGTTACATCCCTGTGTTGTGTGTGTGTGTGTGTGTGTATATATATACACACACACCCACACGTGTTTGTTTTGGGCTTCGTACCCGTCATTTTCATGACATACTTTATTTTGGGTGGAGAAATAAAACTCTCTATTACGTATTCCTGCGCCTGTCTCCTGCCATTTTACACAGTGACACATGAGTACATTATCTCCAGTTAGCCATTGACGGAGGAAACAAATTAGTCACACAGGGTTATGAGACGCTCCCTCCATAACCAGGTTATACATTTCACACTCTCAAGGTTTTATAGTTTAGGGCGGAGAATAGCAGAGCAATGGTACAGAAGGAGGAGGGAGGAGGAGCGAGGGAGGTAGAGAGAGAGGAGGGGAGGAGAGAGAGAATAGAGAGCTTAGAAAGGAAACCTTTTAAGCTTTCGATTCATTTACTTTTAATCCAGTTCCTTTTGATTCAGTTCCTTTTGAATCAGCTCCTTTTGATTCAGTTCCTTTTGATTCAGTTCCTTTTGATTCAGCTCCTTTTGATTCAGCTCCTTTTGATTCAGCTCCTTTTGATTCAGCTCCTTTTGATTCAGTTCCTTTTGATGCAGTTCCTTTTGATGCAGTTCCTTTTGATGCAGTTCCTTTGATTTAGTTCATTTTGATTCAGTTCCTTTTGATTCAGTTCCTTTTGATTCAGTTCCTTTTGATACAGCTCCTTTTGATACAGCTCCTTTTGATTCAGTTCCTTTTGATTCAGTTCCTTTTGATACAGCTCCTTTTGATTCAGTTCCTTCTGATTTATTTTCTCCAGAAGACTTGGTAGCATGTTGAAATTAGCATGTTTCACAATTCATTTCAGCTAATTCAATAGTAATAACAATGTTTTGATAATATACAAACTATATGTTGTGTTATGTGTGTTTTTTTTTTTTAAACCCTCAGTTCAGTACTACGGTAGATAGTTGCTACACTTCTCTCAGTCAGTGTCAGCCCAGATTCATTGGGATGATAACTAACCCAGGATGTATGGGAGTTTATACACTAGGGTCTCTGTCAAGTACAGTCATCACTCTCACTTCTCACCTTTGACCTCTTACTGGTTAATCTGGTAGCTCACATATCAATATCATCACGTTTCGATGACAAACATGGCACTATATCATGGACATCTTCTGGATTCATGTCATCGGCTTGATAAATAGTTGCTGCAGCTTGAACAATCCGAAATGAACGGGATGTATGATGGAGGTACGTTTTCAAACCATTTCACATTCACCAAGGTGAAAACACATCGACGAGAAGGGAAGGATAGCCTACTGAACTTCTAGTCTAAATTCATAGCATCTGAATAGGACCAGGCAATTAAAACTCTTTACCATTTATTTTGTTACCTTCCTTTATTTGCCCTTTTCAAGGTCTACGAATCCTAAATATACATGACACTAATTACAAAGATGATCCAGTCGTTGACCTTTTCTACGGATTAGAGCCTTTTCTCTTTAATCCACCTCCACACTGAGAGAAAGGGCAGCTCATAGAAAAGTTATCAGGGAAAGTTACTTTATGAAAAGTTATTGACACCAACCATACCGATCACTTATGGGCAGGCATTTTATTGATATCGTTCATTATGATAAGTAGCCTATACTAGAGAAATGTGAAGTTTGAAATGAAATAAGTTTGCTAATATGGGTGATTGTTAAGGGGAGAATTGATGCCTACAACCATCATACTAGTAGTTTAAAGGAGAATAAATGAAAACTGGTGTCCACATTGATGTTCTAAACTTATACTTCTATTTATCATTATCACATCAATTCAAGTAATTTATTATGATACGGATTGTTGTCTATATGTCCCAGCTCTAACTCCTATATGAGTCCAGCTATATGTCCCAGCTCTAACTCCTACCCAGAATAATACATGTCTATATGTCCCAGCTCTAACTCCTACCCAGAATAATACATGTCTATATGTCCCAGCTCTAACTCCTACCCAGAATAATACATGTTGTCTATATGTCCCAGCTCTAACACCTACCCAGAATAATACATGTTGTCTATATGTCCCAGCTCTAACACCTACCCAGAATAATACATGTTGTCTATATGTCCCAGCTCTAACACCTACCCAGAATAATACATGTTGTCTATATGTCCCAGCTCTAACTCCTACCCAGAATAATACATGTTGTCTATATGTCCCAGCTCTAACACCTACCCAGAATAATACATGTTGTCTATATGTCCCAGCTCTAACTCCTACCCAGAATAATACATGTTGTCTATATGTCCCAGCTCTAACTCCTACCCAGAATAATACATGTTGTCTATATGTCCCAGCTCTAACACCTACCCAGTATAATACATGTCTATATGTCCCAGCTCTAACTCCTACCCAGAATAATACATGTTGTCTATATGTCCCAGCTCTAACTCCTACCCAGTATAATACATGTCTATATGTCCCAGCTCTAACTCCTACCCAGAATAATACATGTTGTCTATATGTCCCAGCTCTAACACCTACCCAGAATAATACATGTCTATATGTCCCAGCTCTAACACCTACCCAGAATAATACATGTCTATATGTCCAGCTCTAACTCCTACCCAGAATAATACATGTTGTCTATATGTCCCAGCTCTAACACCTACCCAGAATATCACATGTCTATATGTCCCAGCTCTAACTCCTACCCAGAATAATACATGTTGTCTATATGTCCCAGCTCTAACTCCTACCCAGAATAATACATGTCTATATGTCCCAGCTCTAACTCCTACCCAGAATAATACATGTTGTCTATATGTCCCAGCTCTAACTCCTACCCAGAATAATACATGTCTATATGTCCCAGCTCTAACTCCTACCCAGAATAATACATGTTGTCTATATGTCCCAGCTCTAACTCCTACCCAGAATAATACATGTTGTCTATATGTCCCAGCTCTAAATCCTACCCAGAATAATACATGTCTATATGTCCCAGCTCTAACACCTACCCAGAATAATACATGTTGTCTATATGTCCCAGCTCTAACTCCTACCCAGAATAATACATGTCTATATGTCCCAGCTCTAACACCTACCCAGAATAATACATGTTGTCTATATGTCCCAGCTCTAACTCCTACCCAGAATAATACATGTCTATATGTCCCAGCTCTAACACCTACCCAGAATAATACATGTCTATATGTCCCAGCTCTAACACCTACCCAGAAAAATACATGTCTATATGTCCAGCTCTAACTCCTACCCAGAATAATACATGTTGTCTATATGTCCCAGCTCTAACTCCTACCCAGAATAATACATGTCTATATGTCCCAGCTCTAACTCCTACCCAGAATAATACATGTTGTCTATATGTCCCAGCTCTAACACCTACCCAGAATAATACATGTTGTCTATATGTCCCAGCTCTAACACCTACCCAGAATAATACATGTTGTCTATATGTCCCAGCACTAACTCCTACCCAGAATAATACATGTTGTCTATATGTCCCAGCTCGAACACCTACCCAGAATAATACATGTTGTCTATATGTCCCAACTCTAACTCCTACCCAGAATAATACATGTCTATATGTCCCAGCTCTAACACCTACCCATAATAATACATGTTGTCTATATGTCCCAGCTCTAACTCCTACCCAGAATAATACATGTTGTCTATATGTCCCAGCTCTAACTCCTACCCAGAATAATACATGTTGTCTATATGTCCCAGCTCTAACTCTTACCCAGAATAATACATGTTGTCTACATGTCCCAGCTCTAACTCCTACCCAGAATAATACATGTTGTCTATATGTCCCAGCTCTAACTCCTACCCAGAATAATACATGTTGTCTATATGTCCCAGCTCTAACACCTACCCAGAATAATACATGTTGTCTATATGTCCCAGCTCTAACACCTACCCAGAATAATACATGTCTATATGTCCCAGCTCTAACTCCTACCCAGAATAATACATGTCTATATGTCCCAGCTCTAACTCCTACCCAGAATTATACATGTTGTCTATATGTCCCAGCTCTAACACCTACCCATAATAATACATGTTGTCTATATGTCCCAGCTCTAATACCTACCCAGAATAATACATGTCTATATGTCCCAGCTCTAACTCCTACCCAGAATAATACATGTTGTCTATATGTCCCAGCTCTAACTCCTACCCAGAATAATACATGTTGTCTATATGTCCCAGCTCTAACTCCTACCCAGAATAATACATGTCTATATGTCCCAGCTCTAACTCCTACCCAGAATAATACATGTCTATATGTCCCAGCTCTAACTCCTACCCAGAATAATACATGTCTATATGTCCCAGCTCTAACTCCTACCCAGAATAATACATGTCTATATGTCCCAGCTCTAACTCCTACCCAGAATAATACATGTTGTCTATATGTCCCAGCTCTAACTCCTACCCAGAATAATACATGTCTATATGTCCCAGCTCTAACTCCTACCCAGAATAATACATGTTGTCTATATGTCCCAGCTCTAACTCCTACCCAGAATAATACATGTCTATATGTCCCAGCTCTAACTCCTACCCAGAATTATACATGTTGTCTATATGTCCCAGCTCTAACACCTACCCATAATAATACATGTTGTCTATATGTCCCAGCTCTAACACCTACCCAGAATAATACATGTCTATATGTCCCAGCTCTAACTCCTACCCAGAATAATACATGTTGTCTATATGTCCCAGCTCTAACTCCTACCCAGAATAATACATGTTGTCTATATGTCCCAGCTCTAACTCCTACCCAGAATAATACATGTCTATATGTCCCAGCTCTAACTCCTACCCAGAATAATACATGTCTATATGTCCCAGCTCTAACTCCTACCCAGAATAATACATGTCTATATGTCCCAGCTCTAACTCCTACCCAGAATAATACATGTCTATATGTCCCAGCTCTAACTCCTACCCAGAATAATACATGTTGTCTATATGTCCCAGCTCTAACTCCTACCCAGAATAATACATGTCTATATGTCCCAGCTCTAACTCCTACCCAGAATAATACATGTTGTCTATATGTCCCAGCTCTAACTCCTACACAGAATAATACATGTCTATATGTCCCAGCTCTAACTCCTACCCAGAATAATACATGTTGTCTATATGTCCCAGCTCTAACTCCTACCCAGAATAATACATGTCTATATGTCCCAGCTCTAACTCCTACCCAGAATAATACATGTCTATATGTCCCAGCTCTAACTCCTACCCAGAATAATACATGTTGTCTATATGTCCCAGCTCTAACACCTACCCAGAATAATACATGTTGTCTATATGTCCCAGCTCTAACTCCTACCCAGAATAATACATGTCTATATGTCCCAGCTCTAACTCCTACCCAGAATAATACATGTTGTCTATATGTCCCAGCTCTAACACCTACCCAGAATAATACATGTTGTCTATATGTCCCAGCTCTAACACCTACCCAGAATAATACATGTTGTCTATATGTCCCAGCTCTAACTCCTACCCAGAATAATACATGTTGTCTATATGTCCCAGCTCTAACTCCTACCCAGAATAATACATGTTGTCTATATGTCCCAGCTCTAACTCCTACCCAGAATAATACATGTTGTCTATATGTCCCAGCTCTAACTCCTACCCAGAATAATACATGTCTATATGTCCAGCTCTAACTCCTACCCAGAATAATACATGTCTATATGTCCCAGCTCTAACTCCTACCCAGAATAATACATGTTGTCTATATGTCCCAGCTCTAACACCTACCCAGAATAATACATGTCTATATGTCCCTGCTCTAACACCTACCCAGAATAATAGATGTTGTCTATATGTCCCAGCACTAACTCCTACCCAGAATAATACATGTTGTCTATATGTCCCAGCTCTAACACCTACCCAGAATAATACATGTTGTCTATATGTCCCAGCTCTAACTCCTACCCAGAATAATACATGTTGTCTATATGTCCCAGCTCTAACACCTACCCAGAATAATACATGTTGTCTATATGTCCCAGCTCTAACTCCTACCCAGAATAATACATGTCTATATGTCCCAGCTCTAATACCTACCCAGAATAATACATGTTGTCTATATGTCCCAGCTCTAACTCCTACCCAGAATAATACATGTCTATATGTCCCAGCTCTAACACCTACCCAGAATAATACATGTCTATATGTCCCAGCTCTAACTCCTACCCAGAATAATACATGTCTATATGTCCCAGCTCTAACACCTACCCAGAATAATACATGTCTATATGTCCAGCTCTAACACCTACCCAGAATAATAGATGTTGTCTATATGTCCCAGCTCTAACTCCTACCCAGAATAATACATGTCTATATGTCCAGCTCTAACTCCTACCCAGAATAATACATGTTGTCTATATGTCCCAGCTCTAACACCTACCCAGAATAATACATGTCTATATGTCCCAGCTCTAACACCTACCCAGAATAATACATGTCTATATGTCCCAGCTCTAACACCTACCCAGAATTATACATGTTGTCTATATGTCCCAGCTCTAACTCCTACCCAGAATAATACATGTTGTCTATATGTCCCAGCTCTAACACCTACCCATAATAATACATGTCTATATGTCCCAGCTCTAACACCTACCCAGAATAATACATGTCTATATGTCCCAGCTCTAACACCTACCCAGAATAATACATGTCTATATGTCCCAGCTCTAACTCCTACCCAGAATAATACATGTCTATATGTCCCAGCTCTAACTCCTACCCAGAATAATACATGTCTATATGTCCCAGCTCTAACTCCTACCCAGAATAATACATGTCTATATGTCCCAGCTCTAACACCTACCCAGAATAATACATGTTGTCTATATGTCCCAGCTCTAACTCCTACCCAGAATAATACATGTTGTCTATATGTCCCAGCTCTAACACCTACCCAGAATAATACATGTCTATATGTCCCAGCTCTAACTCCTACCCAGAATAATACATGTCTATATGTCCCAGCTCTAACTCCTACCCAGAATAATACATGTTGTCTATATGTCCCAGCTCTAACTCCTACCCAGAATAATACATGTCTATATGTCCCAGCTCTAACTCCTACCCAGAATAATACATGTTGTCTATATGTCCCAGCTCTAACTCCTACCCAGAATAATACATGTTGTCTATATGTCCCAGCTCTAACTCCTACCCAGAATAATACATGTCTATATGTCCCAGCTCTAACTCCTACCCAGTATAATACATGTCTATATGTCCCAGCTCTAACTCCTACCCAGAATAATACATGTTGTCTATATGTCCCAGCTCTAACTCCTACCCAGAATAATACATGTTGTCTATATGTCCCAGCTCTAACACCTACCCAGAATAATACATGTCTATATGTCCCAGCTCTAACTCCTACCCAGAATAATACATGTTGTCTATATGTCCCAGCTCTAACACCTACCCAGAATAATACATGTCTATATGTCCCAGCTCTAACTCCTACCCAGAATAATACATGTCTATATGTCCCAGCTCTAACACCTACCCAGAATAATACGTGTTGTCATCAAGGCAAAGGGTGGCTATTTTGAAGAATCTCAAATATAAAATATATTTTGATTTGTTTAACACTTTTTTTGGTTACTACATGATTCCATATGTGTTATTTCATAGTTTTGATGTCTTCACTATTATTCTACAAATGTAGAAAATAGTAAAAATCAAGAAAAAGCTTTGAATGAGTAGGTGTTCTAAAACTTTTGCCCGGTAGGGGTTAAGTAACTAGGCAACAGGTTAGATAATAAACAGTAACAGCAGCGTATGTGATGAGTCAGTGAAAATGGGGGTCAATGCATATAGTCTGCGTAGCTATTTGACAAACATTTTTTGGAGGTGTCACGCCCTGGCCATAGAGAGGTTTTTTGTTCTCTATTTTGGTTAGGCTAGGGTGTGACTAGGGTGTGCACTCTATGTCCTTTTTTCTGTGTTTTGGTATTTCTTTGTTTTGGCCGGGTATGGTTCTCAATCAGGGACAGCTGTCTATCATTGTCTCTGATTGCGAACCATACTTAGGTAGCTTTTTCCCACAGGGTTGGTGTGGGTAGTTGTTTTCTGTTTGGTGTGTTCACCTGACAGAGCTGTTGCGTTTTGTTCCGCTTAGTTTTTTTGTTTAGTGTTCAAGTAATAATAAACATCATGAACACCTCCTGCACTTTGGTCTACTCCTTCTTCCACAGACGACCGTTACAGGAGGTTGATGGCTCAGGGGTAGAAGGTGTTCAGGATCCTGTTTGTTCCAGACTTGGTGCGTCAGTACCGCTTGTACTAGTCTGCAGTGCCTTGCGGTTGGATGCCAAGCAGTTGCCATACCAAGCGGTGATGCAGATAGTTAAAGATGGTCTCAATGGTGCAGCTGTAGAACGTTTTGAGGATCTAAGGTGACCCCATGCAAAATCTTGTCAGCCTCCTGAGGGAAAAGAGGCATTGTCGTGTCCTCTTCACGACTGTGTTGGTGTGTGCGGACCATGTTAAGTCCTTAGTGATATGGACACCAAGGAACTTTCTATTCTCTTTGATTCTCTATCACATTATATTCTCTTCTATTCTATTCACTTCTATTATCTTCTTTTCTATCCTTTTCTCTTCTATTCTCTTCTATGATACTAATGCATTCTATATTCTCTTCTATTCTATTCTCTTCTATTCTATTATCTTCTATTCTATTATCTTCTATTCTATTCTCTTTGTAACGGTTGTCGCCGGGAATAGAGGACCAAAACGCAGCAGGAATGTGGATGCTCATCTTGTTATTTATTTTTAAATAAAGAGAACGCCAAAATAACAAACGAAGAACGCGCGAACAACAAAACAGTCTTGTCAGGCTCACACAGGCAAAACAAGAAACAATCTCCCACAAACACTTAACCAAACACATACCCATATATAGGACTCTCAATCAGAGGCAACTAGAAAACACCTGCCTCCAATTGAGAGTCCAACCCCAATAAACTAGACAAAGAAATACAAAAGACTAGAGACCACAGAAATACAAACCTAGAACATAACCCCAAAAACCCGGAAATAATAAATCAAACACCCTACTACACAAAACACCACCCCGAACCAGAAACAAAATACCCTCTGCCACGTCCTGACCAAACTACAATAACAAATAACCCTTATACTGGTCAGGACGTGACACGCTTCTATTCTATTCTCTTCTATTCTATTCACTTACACTCTTTTTTATTCTATTCTAGTCTCTTCTATTCTCTTATCTCCTATTCCATTCACTTCTATTCTCTTATCTCCTATGCTTCTTCTCTTTCTATTCCATTCCATTCACTTCTATTCTATTCTTTTATTCTTCTTCTCTTTCTATTCCATTCCATTCACTTCTTCTCTTTCTATTCCATTCCATTCACCTCTTCTCTTTCTATTCCATTCCATTCACCTCTTCTCTTTCTATTCCATTCCATTCCATTCCATTCACCTCCTCTCCTCTCCTCTCCTCTCCTCTCCTCTCCTCTCCTCTCCTCTCCTCTCCTCTCCTCTCCTCTCCTCTCCTCTTTTTTCTAGTTTATTCTATACTATTGTGGCTCTACAGTGTTGAGATTCACACTGTAACTTTCAATCCTCACAGTTACAAAAAAGAAAAACACAGCATTCATCACATCTATGACACAGATGCGTTTATAAAATCCACCATGCGACAAGTAAATTACGATGCACTCAGAACCTGGTCTGAAAATAACTGTTTGTGAACCATTGCCTGGTGTGGGTCAATTAACCTATTAGAAGAATGGATGAACAGAGCAGAGGAGAGGAAGAGGGCAGGGAGAGATGGGCCTTCAATTAACCATACCTATCTGAATAGGAGAATAGTGTAATTGCCTGGTGAGGCGCAGGTTATGTAATTGATTACCTTGACCGTTACTGTGGGTGTGCTTTGTCAGCTTCTAATAGACTGAGTGTTATTGTGGTGTTGTTAAACACTGTTGGGCTGGGTTCTTGAGGAGGATGAGGTGGGGGTGGAGGAGGAGGAGGTGGTGTTGGTGGAGGAGGAGGAAGAGGGAGGGGAGGATGAGGTGGTGGTGGTGGTGGTGGTGGAGGAGGATGAGGAGGAGGGAGTGTAGGGTGAAGTGGTGGTGGTGATGGAGGAGGAGGGAGTGTAGGATGAAGTGGTGGTGGAAGAGGAGGAGGACAAGGAGGAGAAGGGGAAGGAGGAGGGAGTTGAGCATGAGTTTGTGGTGGAAGAGGAGGAGGAGGTGGTGGTGGTGGAGGAGGAGGAAGAGGGAGGATGAGGTGGTGGAGGAGGATGAGGTGGTGGTGGTGGAGGAGGAGCTGATGGTGGTGGAGGAGGAGGAGGGAGTGTAGGATAAAGTGGTGGTGGAAGAGGAGGAGGAGGAGGAGGAGAAGGGGAAGGAGGAGGGAGTGGAGCATGAAGTGGTGGTGGAGGAGGAAGAGGAGGAGGAGGAGGAGGAAGAGGGAGGGGAGGATGAGGTGGTGGAGGAGGATGAGGAGGAGGGAGTGTAGGATGAAGTGGTGGTGGTGATGGAGGAGGAGGGAGTGTAGGATGAAGTGGTGGTGGTGATGGAGGAGGAGGGAGTGTAGGATGAAGTGGTGGTGGTGATGGAGGAGGAGGGAGTGTAGGATAAAGTGGTGGTGGAAGAGGAGGAGAAGGGGAAGGAGAAGGGAGTGGAGCATGAGGTGGTGGTGGAGGAGGAGGAGGAGGAATGGGGGGGAGGATGAGGTGGTGGAGGAGGATGAGGTGATGGTGGTGGAGGAGGAGGAGGGAGTGGAGGTTAAGGTGGTGGTGGAGGATGAGGAGGAGGGAGTGTAGGATGAAGTGATGGTGGAAGAGGGGGAGGAAGAGGGAGAGGAAGATGAGGTGGTGTTGGTGGAGGAGGAGGGAGTGGAGGAGGAGGAGGGAGTGTAGGATGAAATGGTGGAGGAGGAGGTGGAGGAGGAGGAAGAGGTGGGGTAGGAGGAGGGGAAGGAGGAGGAGGAGGTGGTAGAGGAGGAAGAGATGGTGGAGGAGGAGGAGGAGGAGGAGGAGATGGAGGAGATGGTGAAGGAGGAGGAGGAGGAAGAGGTGGTGAAGGAGGAGGAGGAGGAGGTGGGGTAGGAGGAAGGGAAGGAGGAGGAGGAGGTGGTAGAGGAGGAAGAGGAAGAGATGGTGGAGGAGGAGGAGGTGGTGGAGGAAGAGATCGTGGAGGAGGAGGAGGACAAGGAGGGGGTGGTGGAGGAGGAGGACGAAGAGGAGGAGAAGGACGAGGACGAGGACAAGGACTAGGCTACTGTATATGGACTATAGTCCTGACAGGCACACTTTTCTTGGTCTTTTTGCTTTTACCAATTTCCTACAACAAAGTAAGTTTATGACAGAAGGAGCAAAAAATATATATAAATAAACAAAAGCTTAAAAGCATACTGACAAAGTACTGACTGACAAAGAGTTTAGAGTATTTGAAATGCGATGGAAACCCATTGTAATTTAGATTTGTATTTGTTACATGAAAACGTACATTTTGTGTGCGCACCTCTTTTTATCCGTAGTAAGTCCGTTTGGTGGAAACATACCACTGGTGGAATTTTTTTGTATTTTGGTTTTGACCTGTTCGCTTTCTCCAGCCAGCCCATTGTAAAGGGAAATTGAGTCTACCCGCCTTCAATAAAAAGCTTATAGGCAGTGGAGTGTGTAAAAAATGACCACTTTATTAGCCTGCAAACGTCCACTCACTTCTCCATGAAGATGAGGCTAGGAAAACCGCCTTTAAAAGTGAAACACACATTGTAGCATACTGTATAAATCCAAGGTGAATTTCATGGTGCCTCATGGAAATTGAAAGTAATGAGTAAACCTTAAACAGTTCAATTTATCAGCCTAAAGTTCCCTGTTTCCTCTACTGTACATGACAGTTACTAATTAAAAAGTCATTTAAAAAGAGAGAAGTTACTTATATACCAATTTTCCTCTGTGTGACAGTTAGCAGGAGAATACAGACTGGCCATTTCCCTTAGTGAAGGACAAAGCAGTGGACACAGACAGGAGTCCTCAAGGTCCAGCCCAGAATTCATACAACTATCCCCTGGAACCAGATAAAACCAGATAGAACCTGACCGACACGTAGAGAACCCAGCCACTGATTGAGGAATGATAGAGGGATGAAACACGACGGCTGTGTCCCAAATGAAACCCTATTCCCTATATAATGCACGACTTTTGACCAGAACTCTATGGGCCCTTTTGACCAGAACCCTATTGTCCCTGGTCGCCTACGTAGATTCAACGAAGACCAGGCAACACCACTATAGAGATCACAGTGGTGTGAAGACCAGCCAACACCACTATAGAGATCACAGTGGTGTGAAGACCAGCCAACACCACTATAGAGATCACAGTGGTGTGAAGACCAGCCAACACCACTATAGAGATCACAGTGGTGTGAAGACCAGCCAACACCACTATAGAGATCACAGTGATGTGAAGACCAGCCAACACCACTATAGAGATCACAGTGGTGTGAAGACCAGCCAACACCACTATAGAGATCACAGTGGTGTGAGACCAGCCAACACCACTATAGAGATCACAGTGGTGTGAAGACCAGCCAACACCACTATTGAGATCACAGTGATGTGAAGACCAGCCAACACCAGTATAGAGATCACAGTGGTGTGAAGACCAGCCAACACCACTATAGAGATCACAGTGGTGTGAAGACCAGCCAACACCAGTATAGAGATCACAGTGGTGTGAAGACCAGCCAACACCACTATTGAGATCACAGTGGTGTGAAATTGCACCTCATTAGCTCATTGTTATGCATGTCTCCAATTAAATGTCACTAGAAAACAACTTAAACAAATGCAAATGCAGCTACATTGCTGTTATTCTGGCTGCACTGTTTGAGGTGACTGTAAGTTAGCCGTAGTTGGTTAGCTAGCAAGCAAGGGATAAGAACCAGCCAGTATGGCAACTGAACTGATAGAACGAGCAACCAGCCGGCTTGGTTAGCAACCCTAGATTTGTGTTGGGACTCTATCTTGTGCAAGGATGAAATAGTATGAATAAATTCATAAAAATAAAGTTTTTCATGAAAATATGTCAATCGTTATTTGAATATGTTGGTAAGCCATTCTATAAAAGTGATAATGCTGTAACGGTTGTCGTATGGAGGGGACCAAAATGCAGCGGGCTGAGGGCTCATCTTAACTTTTATTTAGAACACTTATTAAACAAAACAAGAAAACGATTGAACGAACAGGATTACAGGCTAAACACAGCTATGCAACCACAACTTCCCACAAAGTGACAGGTGAAAACAGGGCTACCTAAGTATGACTTTCAATCAGCAACAACGATGTACAGCTGTTCCTGATTGAGAGCCATACCAGGCCAACACAAAGAAATACACAACATAGATAGAAATACAAAACATAGAACATAACCAAAAACCCCAGAATACTCTAAACAAACACCCCTCTGCATAAACACATATAACAACAAACCCCGAACCACATAAAACAAATACCCCCCTGTCACGTCCTGACCAAACTACAATAACAAATAACCCCTTTACTGGTCAGAACGTGACAGTACCCCCCCCCCCCCCAAAAGGTGCAGACCCTGGATGTACCTCACACAAAAAAAATAAACACAAAAATAAACCCCCCAAACTAAAGGGAGGGAAGGGAGGGTGGCTGCCGTCACCGACGGTTCCCGTGCTACACCCCCCTCCCCAATCCTCCTACTGTGGATGTGGCTCAGGCTCTGGCCTTTGTCCCCCACCTAACCTGTCCACCCCCGATAAATACCTCTGGCTGAAGCGGGTCGCTGTAGACCTCGGACTGTAGTGCGACTCTGGTTGCGCCGGTTCCGGACTGTAGGGTGACTCTGGTTGCGCCGGTTCCGGACTGTAGGGCGACTCTGGTTGCGCTGGTTCTGGACTGTAGGGCGACTCTGGTTGTGCCGGTTCCGAACTGTAGGGCGACTCTGGTTGCGCCGGTTCCGGACTGTAGGGCGACTCTGGTTGCGCCGGTTCCGGACTGTAGGGCGACTCTGGTTGCGCCGGTCCCGGACTGTAGGGCGACTCTGGTTGCGCCGGTTCCGGACTGTAGGGCGACTCTGGTTGCGCCGGTTCCAGACTGTAGGGCGACTCTGGTTGCACCGGTTCCGGACTGTAGGGCGACTCTCTCGGTTCCGGACTGTAGGGCGACTCTCTCGGTTCCGGACTGTAGGGCGACTCTCTCGGTTCCGGACTGTAGGGCGACTCACTCGGTTCCGGACTGTAGGGCGACTCACTCGGTTCCGGACTGTAGGCCGTCTCACTCGGTTCCGGACTGTAGGCCGTCTCACTCGGTCCCGGACTGTAGGCCGTCTCACTCGGTTCCGGACTGTAGGGCGACTCTGGTTGCGCCGGTTCCGGACTGTAGGGCGACTCTGGTTGCGCCGGTTCCGGACTGTAGGCCGTCTCACTCGGTTCCGGACTGTAGGCCATCTCACTCGGTTCCGGACTGTAGGCCGTCTCACTCGGTTCCGGACTGTAGGCCATCTCACTCGGTTCCGGACTGTAGGCCGTCTCACTCGGTTCCGGACTGTGGGCCATCTCACTCGGTTCTGGACTGTGGGCCATCTCACTCGGTTCCGGACTGTGGGCCATCTCACTCGGTTCCGGACTGTAGGCCGTCTCACTCGGTTCCGGACTGTAGGCCGTCTCACTCGGTTCCGGACTGTGGGCCGTCTCACTCGGTTCCGGACTGTGGGCCATCTCTAGACAGGGCACTGTTGCCGGACACTCTGGACGGGGAACTGTTACCGGAAGTTCTGGACGAGGCACTATTGCCGTAAGCTCTGGACGGGGTACTGTCGTCGGAAGCTCTGGACTGGGCTGACGCACTGGAAGCCTGATGTGTGGGGCTGGTAGTGGAGGTACCAGACTGGATACACGCACCCCAAGGCTAGTGCGAGGAGCAGGAACAGGACGAGTTGGACTGGGCTGACGCACTGGAAGCCTAGTGCGTGGGACTGGCTTTGGATACGCCAGACTGGATACACGTACCTCAGGGCTAGTGCGAGGATCAGGAACAGGACGAGTTGGACTCAGAGAATTGGGTTTTCATAAGGTTAGAGCCTGCTCAATCAGTGGCCCGCCCCTGTGAAGAGACATGGGTTATAACCTATGAAACACACCCTTCTCTCCCTCCACTATATAAGCCCTTGAAGAAAACGTAACCTCTTGTTCCGAGGACGATAGGACGATGGTCCGTACGTTAAAAAGGACTAACATGTCAACTACAGAACTAAGCCAACCTCAGCGTGAGCTTTGATTGCGAATGGTATGAACTTTGAACTCTTATTCACTAAAGAAGTGAGACCTCCTAGCCGTTGAGTTAGCAACAGCAGCTGTAAACGTGGGCTAGGAAAGGACGGACGACGTATCCAGTCTAACATACAACGAAGATACTACAACGTATCCAATTTACCACAAGAGACATTCTTCCGAGGACAGGAAGATCTGTTGGCCAACACGGCCAGCATCTACAACCAACCTACCGAAGCGCAGCTCAGAGTAAATATTTATTGCATTTTCCTTTTCCAAATGGTCAGTAATTTAGAATGCATAAGATACTGTATTTACAAAAGCTTAGCGTCTCCCTTTGTTCCTCAGTCTTCCCGCTCTTTCATTCAAGCCCAACCCCCTCTCTTTGTGAACAAGCCATCATACAGGTTCCGTCCACCAGGGACGTTTTCTGTATGACATAATTTGCATTCTGTGTATATGTAATTCTGTGTGATTAGTTAGGTATTTAGTAAATAAATAATTAAACCCAATTTTGTATTGCTGATTCAACTTGTTAGCCAGGGTTCGTGAAGAACACCAAGAATTTACAACTTTCAGATGAAAGGTCTTTACTAGGTCTTTCAGAGTTTATTCGGAAGATAACAGCTCTATAAACACTCTTTCGTGGTGCCCCTATTTTCTAGTTAATTACATTTACATGATTAGCTCAATCAGGTAATATTAATTAAAGAGAAATTATTTTATAGAATAGCATGCCATATCACTTAATCTGGCATAGCCAAAGACACGACAACGGCTTCCCAATATGTCTTCCAAGTGATTGCCATGTGTTGAGCAGTCTGATCAATATAAGACTGGAGAGATACTGTTGATACACATCGACATGAAGTAAAATGTAAAATACATGGCTTAAGTCTGAGTAGAAATAGAAGCAGTAACACAGTGAGTTGTTGTCAGACCTGGGGCCAATTCCTCACTCCTAACCTTGGCAGAGCCGTAAGTTTACGTACACTTAAAGTCATTAAAGGAGTGATTATCTCTTTATGACCAAGTAGGGATGTCACTGCTATGAACTAGAGTATTCCAGGAATTGTATTCAGAAGACAGTGGTCTGCAGGGGCGGACTGGCTGAAAATGGCTGCAAAAATGGCTGCTCCATTTTTGACCCAGTGGGCCAGTATAACTTGTTTTTTTTTGTGCAAAATTATGAATATCTGGCTAATAATGGGAGCCTCAAGGAAAAAATGGGCCAGTGTGTTAGAAATGCCAGGGCCGATTTCTGATCATAGTCCGCCCCTGGTGGTATGTATGTCTGTGGCTGATCTGCTGTTTGGCTCTGGTGTCTGGCTATTGATTTCATTGATCCTGGGGACTGTTGAAATGGACAGACCAGTACATCATTTATCAGATGCTAACCTTGACAATCACATTACGCTCTGAAACGCTATTACATGTTGAGATAAATTGCATTTCTCAGTCATCATTCTTGCTGGACTGGACAGGACTGGGCTGGACTGGACTTGCGAAGGACACAATTGCAGAGCGTCAATCCAGTCAATATAAAAAATAGTACATTTTGTCTTCTACGTTTTCATCTTTTAACAACCTACACACTCAGGCAGAAACATGAATGCACGCACAATGGCAGTGGCAATAGATTTGCCTACAATATGTTGTTCTGTTAATTCCATTGTCCTGCTGCAAGAAGCAGGAATCGATCGCCTTAGTCTACAAGGGTTATATAGGGGTGGATTTAATGTGTATCGCCGAAGCGTTGAGGAAACTCCTCATAAAAATGTAAAGGTATTTTTCCCGATTGAGCCGACATGTGCAGCGTTTACCACGAAGGAAGTCTCCACGGCAGCAGAAAAATTACCTTTAATTGTCAATCATGCTACAGTATAAAGCGGTTCTTCAGCTTTACGGATTGAATAGAGCTCTTAGTCTAAACTGGCAGCCTGACTAACTGTACTGCTGCCCACTTACAGTAGATGTGTCACAGGCAGAAAATTACCTGCTGCTTGATTATTGACAGAACACATAGCTCCTATCTATCTATCTATCTATCTATCTATCTATCTATCTATCTATCTATCTATCTATCTATCTATCTATCTATCTATCTATCTATCTATCTATCTATCTATCTATCTATCTATCTATCTATCTATCTATCTATCTATCTATCTATCTATCTATCTATCTATCTATCTATCTATCTATCTATCTATCTATCTATCTATATCCACTCATTAGGCCAGTTTATTAGGTACACCCATCGGGCCAGGCCCCCTCTTTGCCTCCATAAGAGCCTGAATTCTTTGGGGAAAGGAAACGTTGTTCAATTAGTGTCAAGTCACCTAACGTGTGCCAGGAAAACTTCCCCCACACCATTACACCACTGCCACCTGTACCGTTGACTGCAGGCTGGATGGGGCCACAGACTCATTGCTGCTTATGCCAAATCCTGACTCTGACATCAGCAGGAACCGGGATTTGTTGGACCAGGGAATGTTTTTCCACTCCTCAATTATCCAGTGTTGGTGATAGCCTGCCCACTGGAGCCACTTCCTCTTCGTTCTAGTAGAAGTGGAACACGGTTGTCTGCTGCAATAGCCCATCCGTGACAAGGACCGATGAGTTGTGGCAGTTCCGAGATGCCTTTTCTGCAAACCACTGTTGTACTGCGCCGTTATTTGTCTGTTTGTGGCCCGCCTGTTACCTTGCACGATTCTTGCCATTCTCCTTCAACCTCTGTTTTTAGGTGTTTTTTAGCCAGCAAGACTGAAGCTGACTGGATTATTTTTGTTTGTCGCACCATTCTCGGTAAACCCTAGATACTGTCGTGTGTGAAAATCCCAGGAGGCCGTTTCTGAGATAGTGGATCCGGCGTGCCTGGCACCAACGATCAGACCACGCTCAAAGTTGCTTGGGTCACTCGTTTTGCCATTCTAACGTTCAGTCGAACAGTAACTGAATGCCTTGATGCCTGTCTGCCTGCTTTATATATCAAGCCACGGCCACGTGACTCAGTGTAGGAGCAATCCATTTTCATGAATAGGATGGTGTACCTAATAAATTGTCCATTGAATGTGTATATAACTCTTCTTCATGGCCTTCAGGTGATGACAGAACTGTCAGCATCAGGGTCTCGTTCGTCAAGTTTCTGTGTAGCCAAACATGACAGGATCCCCTATATTACTAGTTTACACTATTTCATCACCCACAAGTTGTGATAGCCTGGCCACCAGTCTGTTTAGCTAACGTTCCACTTTTTGCACTCTGTGTCATTGCCAAACAGAGTAGTTGCGATTGGCATTGACGCGGAGTATGATGAGTGGCTAAACAGAACAAAGTGGCGTTGCTTCTACGCTCAAAATATTAATCTGAAAGCGCTCATAAAATAGATTAATCTCAGCTAGTTCCTGGCTGCGTTTTCATTCTGAACATGACGAACGTCTGTCTCTCTCACTGGTAGCTATTAGTACCCTGGCACTGTCACAAATGGTGCCCTATTTCCTATTTGGTGCCCTATTTTTGACCAGATCCCTATTGGCCCCTGGTCAAAAGCAGTGTACTATATATTGGAATAGGGAGCCGTTTGGGGAGGAAGGCCCTGTTCATAGAGAGCATTGGGTCTTTAAATGTGGAATCCTGTAATCACCTTAAAGAGAGGTTTAATCACAGCTCTTCTAACTCAATCAACACACTCATCACAGTCTGTTTGCTGGAGAAATAGACAGAATAGATGAGTGGAGGGAGAGAGAGAGAGAGGAGAGGAGAGAAAAAAAGAGAGAGAGACTGCTACATTTTGGAGAAACGTACAGCTGTTTTGATATCAGGACTAATACAAAGTCAGAAGTTTACATACACCTTAGCCAAATACATTTAAATTCAGTTTTTCACAATTCCTGAAATTTAAACCTAGTAAAAATTCCCTGTCTTAGGTCAGTTAGGATCACCACTTTATTTTAAGAATGTGAAATGTCAGAATAACAGTAGAGAGAATTATTTATTTCAGCTTTTGTTTCTTTCATCACATTCCCAGTGGGTCAGAAGTTTACATACACTCAATTAGTATTTGGTAGCGTTGCCTTTAAATTGTTTAACTTGGGTCAAACATTTTGGGTAGCCTTCCACAAGCTTCCCACAATAAATTTGGTGAATTTTGGCCCATTCCTCCTGACAGAGCTGGTGTAACGTAACTGAGTCAGGTTTGTAGGTCTCCTTGCTCGCACACGCTTTTTCAGTTCTGCCCACACATTTTCTACAGGATTGAGGTCAGGGCTTTGTGTTGGCCACTCAAATATCTTGACTTTGTTGTCCTTAAGCCATTTTGCCACAACTTTGGAAGTATGCATTGTCCATTTGGAAGGCCCATTTGTGGCCATGCTTTAACTTCCTGACTGATGTCTTGAGATGTTACTTCAATATATCCACATAATTTTCCTACCTCATGATGCCATCTATTTTGTGAAGTGCACCAGTCCCTCCTGCAGCAAAGCACCCCCACAACCCGTGCTTCACGGTTGGGATGGTGTTCTTTGGCTTGCAAGCTTTGCTTTTTTTCCTCCAAACATAACGATGGTCATTATGGCTAAACAGTTCTATTTTGTTTCATCAGACATGTCTGGCTTTTTTATGGCGGTTTTGGAGCAGTGGCTTCTTCCTTTTTATTTATTTATTTATTTCCCCTTTATTTAACCAGGTAGGCCAGTTGAGAAGAAGTTCTCATTTACAACTGCAACCTTGCCAAGATAAAGCAAAGCAGTGTTACTGTACATAAAACAACAACACAGAGTTACACATGGAATAAACAAGCTTACAGTCAATAACACAATAGAAAAAAAAGAAAGTCTATATACAGTGTGTGCAAATGGCGTGAGGAGGTAAGGCAATAAATAGGCCATAGTAGCGAAGTAATTACAATTTAGCAGATGTCACGGTTGTCGTCGGGAAAGGAGGACCAAAGCGCAGCAGGGATGTGGATGCTCATCTTGATATTTATTGAAACCAAGAAAACACCAAAATAACAAAACGAAACGAACTCACGAACAACAAAACAGTCTTGTAAGGCTCACACTCAGCAAAACAAGAAACAATCTCCCACAAACACTAAACCAAACACATACCCATATATAGGACTCTCAATCAGAGGTAACGAGAAAGCACCTGCCTCCAATTGAGAGTCCAACCCCCCATTAACCTAAACATAGAAATACAACCAACTAGACTAAACATAGAAATACCTAAACAAGGAACAGTGCCCAAAAACCCCGGAATACATAAATCAAATACCCTTCTACAAAAACACCACCCCGAACCACATAAAACAAATACCCTATGCCACGTCCTGACCAAACTACAATAACAAATAACCCTTATACTGGTCAGGACGTGACAGTACCCCCCCCAAAGGTGCAGACCCCGGATGCACCTCATAAATAAACAAAACCCAAAACAACAACAAACAAAAAAATCCCCGGATCGTAGGCAGACCTCTTCCATTCCACACTGTCGGCAGACTCATTTGAAACACAGTTACTTATATTTAGTTCTGGATCATTAATAGACTTACTCAGTTCCGGGTTGCTGCTAGACTCCTTTGGTTCCCGGTCATAGGCAGACTCACCCGGTTCTGGGTCACAGGCAGACCCCCTCGGTTCCGGGTCACAGGCAGACCCCCTCGGTTCCGGGTAGACGGGCCACTCTGGCAGATCTGGCGCGGCGGGCCACTCTGGCAGATCCGGCGCGACGGGCCACTCTGGCAGATCCGGCGCGGCGGGCCACTCTGGCAGATCCGGGCAGACGGGCCACTCTGGCAGCTCCGGGCAGACGGGCCACTCTGGCAGCTCCGGGCAGATGGGCCCAAAAACCCCGGAATACATAAATCAAATACCCTTCTACAAAAACACCACCCCGAACCACATAAAACAAATACCCTCTGCCACGTCCTGACCAAACTACAATAACAAATAGCCCTTATACTGGTCAGGACGTGACAGCAGATTAACACTGGAGTGATAGATGAGCAGATGATGATGTGCAAGTAGTGATACTGGTGTGCAAAAGAGCAGAAAAGTAAATAAAAACAATATGGGGATGAGGTAGGTAGATAGTCCATCTGTAAATAGCCCACCCTATGTGCAGCTGCAGCGATCGGTTAGCTGCTCAGATAGTTGATGTTTAAAGTTAGTGAGGGAAATGTAAGTCTCCAGCTTCAGCGATTTTTGCAATTCGTTCCAGTCACTGGCAGCAGAGAACTGGAAGGAAAGGCGGCCAAAGGAGGTGTTGGCTTTGGGGATGACCAGTGAGATATACCTGCTGGAGCGAGTGCAACGGGTGGGTGTTGTTATCGTGACCAGTGAGCTGAGATAAGGCGGAGCTTTACCTAGCAAAGACTTATAGATGACCTGGAGCCAGTGGGTCTGGCAACGAATATGTAGCAAGGGCCAGCCGACTACAGCATACAGGTCGGAGTGGTGGGTGGTATAAGGGGCTTTGGTAACAAAACGGATGGTACTGTGATAGACTGCATCCAGTTTGCTGATTAGAGTATTGTAATCTATTTTGTAGATGACATCGCCGAAGTTGAGGATCGGTAGGATAGTCAGTTTTACTAGGGTAAGTTTGGCGGCGTGAGTGAAGAAGGCTTTGTTGTGAAATAGAAAGCCGATTCCAGATTTGATTTTGGATTGGAGATGTTTGATATGAGTCTGGAAGGAGAGTTTACAGTCTAGCCAGACACCTAGGTATTTGTAGTTGTCCACATGTTCTAGGTCAGAACCGTCCAGAGTAGTGATGCTAGTCGGGCAGGCCGGTGCGGGCAGCGAACGGTTGAAAAATATGCATTTGGTTTTACTAGCGTTTAAGAGCATTTGGATGCCATGGAAGGAGTGTTGTATGGCAATGAAGCTCATTTGGATGTTTGTTAACACAGTGTCCAAAGAAGGACCAGATGTATACAGAATGGTGTCATCTGCGTAGAGGTGGATCAGGGAATCACCCGCAGCAAGAGCGACATCGTTGATATATACAGAGAAAAGAGTCGGCCCGAGAATTGAACCCTGTGGTACCCCCATAGAGACTGCCAGAGGTCCGGATAACAGGCCCTGAGATTTGACACACTGAACTCTGTCTGCGAAGTAGTTGGTGAAACAGGCGAGGCAGTCATTTGAGAAACCAAGGATATTGAGTCTGCTGATATGAATACGGTGATTGACAGAGTGGAAAGCCTTGGTTGATGAAGACGGCTGCACAGTACTGTCTTTTATCGATGGCGGATATGATATCGTTTAGTACCTTGAGCTTGCTGAGCGGCCTTTCAGGTTTTGTCGATATAGGACTCGTTTCACTGTGGATATAGATACTTTTGCACCTGTTTCCTCCAGCATCTTCACAAGGTCCTTTGCTGTTGTTCTGGGATTGATTCACACTTTTCGAACCAAAGTACATTCATCTCTAGGAGACAGAACGCATCTCCTTCCTGAGCGGTATGATGGCTGCGTGGTCCCATGGTGTTTATACTTGTGTACTATTGTTTGTACAGATGAACGTGGTACCTTCAGGCGTTTGGAAATTGCTCCCAAGGATGAACCAGACTTGTGGAGGTCTACAATTTTTTTTATCTGAGGTCTTGGCTGATTTCTTTTGATTTTCCTGTTGTCAAGCAAAGAGGCACTGAGTTTGAAGGTAGGCAATGAAATACATCCACATGTACACCTCCAAATGACTCAAATGATGTCAATTAGCCTATCAGAAGCTTAGAAAGCCATGACATCATTTTCTTGAATTTTCCAAGCTGTTTATAGGCACAGTCAACTTAGTGTATGTAAACTTCTGACCCACTGGAATTGTCATACAGTGAATTATAAGTGAAATAATCTGTCTTTAAACAATTGTCGGAAAAATGACTTGTGTCAAGCACAAAGTAGATGTCCTAACCGACTTGTCAAAACTAAAGTTTGTTAACAAGAAATTTGTGGATTGGTTGAAAAACGAGTTTTAACCTGTTATGGATAGGGGGCAGTACTTTCACGGCCGGATAAAAAACGTACCCGATTTAATCTGATTATTACTCCTGCCCAGAAACTAGAATATGCATATAATTATTAGCTTTGGATAGAAAACACTCCAAAGTTTCTAAAACTGTTTGAATGGTGTCTGTGAGTATAACAGAACTCATGTGGCAAAAACCTGAAAAAAATACAAGCAGGAAATGAGAATTTTGTGGCTGTTGTCATGACTGTCCTGATCAGGTCAGGGTACAGGAGACCACCACCCTACAGATTATCTCCCAAAACCCCAACAGAGGAGGAGAGATCTAGGGGTCTGAAGATGTGGGGGTTTTATGACCCCTCACGCCATAATAAACCTTAGGCCACAGAGAAATTCCTTTGTCCTCACAATGGAATTCTGGCCTCAGAACATTAAACATGCAATAAAGGGACTTTGGAACAATGGTTTCCGTCAGCCACAACGGTGGTCATGACGAGAGGTGGAATATGAAAATGTATGTAACTTTTGAATTGTTATTAAAGGTTAAGAGATGACGTTATTATGAAAACATTGTACCTTTAAGAGTTTTCCCAGTATATGCCTGATGTTTATACATTGTACGTTGTGTGGAAAATATCCAAATCAAAGAGAATGTTTTGGTAAAGATGAGATGTGAAGGTAGTGTCTAAAATAGGATTTTAGTCAAATCTAGGCCTTGCCCCTTAACTTGGTCCGCCCAGAGAATTGCCCTAAAGGCGGTTACGCCCACTTCTGACCCTAGGGTATAAGACAGGAGAGTGAAGAATTAACATAGGAGACTAATTGACCCCAAGCTGCAGCGAAGGTCTAACAAAGTCAACGAACCCCAAAACGAAACACAAGGTTGAAGACAAAGAAATCTTTTTCTACACGAGCTACGGACGAGTAGCTCTGTCTAAGCGGGTGAATTCAAGCCGAACCACCCAGCCTCCACTCTCCATTGAATCGTGGTATATACACCGTTCGAGTCCGAAGCTGTGAGCTCTGAGCTACAGAGCTGTCTGTCCTCAGAAGACCCCTTTCAGATCAAGGGCGAGGGATCAGACCACTTAGCCAAGAAGGACACTGACATCGTGAGGACAACCAGAGAGTTGCGCCGGAGAAGTGCGTCATTGAGAAGCCTAAACGACCCACGCGGAGCTTCCCACCTGAGACCTCCAACACGTAATTACATCATTATATTCTGACCCATAAGAGCGGCAGTTCGGGGCAAGGCTAGGTTTAAATAAGCATAGCTGACAAATGAACCCAAATGTATATTTCTCTCGTGTACTTCCTTTGTTTCTCTCTCTTTTAAATCCCCATTTTGGGTAACACGCGCCATAGTGTGTTGGCCCGTTATACTAAGTCCTAATCAATAGCTAGACTGTGTTTTGTGTATGTGTATTTTTATCATCATTTTAGCTTGCTAGTAAATAAATAATCAACTAAGATTGGTGTGGTAAACTCATTGGTGAAGCCCGGGTCCGTGCAGATTCCCGGATTATGCGACGTTCAGAATGAGACTGTAGAGGAAATTGATTAATTTAGCGACTGTCGTAAAATCGATATTCTGATATCCTTTGAGTTAATTTGGGAAATAGAAACTCAGAGTGTTTTCTATCCAAATCTGTTAATAATATGCATATCCTAGGTTCTGAGTTGGTGTAGGAGGCAGTTAAAAATGGGGACATATTTTTTTCATAATTCTCAATACTGCCCCCTAGCCCCAAAGGCCTATCCAAGACTAAACTAACTAGGTAAACTAGCTGTTGATGCTAATCCCTCCCTCCCTCCCTCACTAACATACAGTGGCATGTATTCATGATTTCCAAGGGAAGCCAGACTGCCCCCCAAAAATGACCATGAAAAAAATGAGAAAAAAACAATTCAATTCCTTCAATTCGCAAAAGGCTGAATGTATCTCATTGGAGAAAGCATCCAAGCGAACAAAACAGCGCCCCTCTGTCTCTCTATGTGTAGGCTATTTATCTGATGCTATCTGGTGAAAAATAGTATGACATTGTTCCTGCCCGTAGCATTGAATGCAAGGGAAGCCAGTGAGCATTTGGCCTACCTTGATACATAATGTTTTTAATAATAGCCATTCAGCATTGAGATAAACTGAGTGAGCTCAGCTGTGAATGGTCCTGGCACACGTGTCAAGGGAAGCCAGTTTGGATTTGGCTTCACATTAATCACATCACATCAGAAGCTCTGAAACCATGTTGAGAAGCCAAACATAAATGACAAAAAACTTTCATTGTTCTGTCGTTGTCCTCATGTGGCTAGCTAGCTAAAATTGGCCTTGTGTCTTTACTTAATTCTCCCTACTGGCCAGTGATTATAACGCCTAATCTGATCCAACCATAAAATCATATATTGTGCCCCTGGCCTGAGAGGATGAAAGTTCAACATGTAACTAGATGTAGTGGGCTAATCTTAACTAGCTGGCCTGGCACATCGTTGCCCATGAATGGAAGTTAGGCTAGCGAGCAAGCATTTTAGCCAGGTAGCCTAGGACAACAAAAACTAAAAGCGTGTACTGTTGTCAGGCTGGTGGGTGTAGCTGGTGTATAAAGTCAGGCGCAGGACAGCAGAGATGAGTGAAACAACACACTTTACTCGACAGCACAAAGTAAACAATTTACAAAGTGCAAAAAGAACAGTTGCCACAAAACATGGGTGATAAACAGCACCTGGTACAAACCAGCCGGAACATACTGACCTGAACAAATAACAATCACACACACAAAGACATGGGGGAAACAGAGGGTTAAATACATGACCAGTAATTGGGAAATGAAAACCAGGTGTGTGGAAAAATGAGACAAAACAAATGGAAAATGACAAATGGATCGGCGATGGCTAGAAGACCGGTGACGTCGACCGCCGAACACCATCCGAACAAGGAGAGGCATCAACTTCGGCCGAAGTTGTGACAACTGTATGACAGAGTGATAGACCGTTTAGGCAACATGAAAGAGAAGAGGATGGTATTGGCCTTTCTCTACAAGTAGGGAGTCAACATGTTTTTTCTACTTGCACACACACACACACACACACACACACACACACACACACACACACACACACACACACACACACACACACACACACACACACACACACACACACACACACACACACACACACACACACACCCGTACAATGGACTGCCACATCATATTTAGCTGACGTTGATTGGACTAAATCGTTTTTGGTATCTTTTAGTTGTCACTGTATCAGACTAAGCATAACTGAAAAGATGATGTTGAAATGTTGAAGTTGAAATGTTGCTGGAATAGTGGAGGCAGCGCCTGTTTTCATTGCGACTTGCAGTAACTCTCCTGTGTTCTAAATCAATAGTTTAGTAGTCTGAAAATGTAGGAAACATTAACTTGTTTGACCATGCTGTAGGTCATGTAACTGTTTGTTACATGCAATATGCTTTGTGGACTTCACCGGACAGAGGTTTCTCTCCGGTTTTGTGATGAACCAAAGGTGTGGTTGAATTTATAAGAAGTTATTGTCTCAGCCTTTAGGCCTATATATCACTGTGTCAAGGCATATGAACTAACAGGTTATAGAGAAAACAACGCAATTATCACAACACATTCCCTGGTGATTTTACCTCTACTGCTTACACATCTATTCCTAATTCATGTCTGGCCATGTCCTCTCTACTCACTTACTCACTCACTCCCCCTCATGTTCCTTCAAGGTGTCTCGGAAAGAGATCAGCTGGAGAGTATCATGAGACTGACTGTCATGTACAAGCACCGCCTGGTGCCAGGAATAGGCTATTTTTCTTCATTAACACCAGGCATATTTTTTTAGGAGCATACATGACACCTTTTTAATGTCTTAAAAACCCTCTCAAGGTAAACTTCAA
Organism: Salmo salar; assembly: GCF_965601325.2. Lineage (NCBI taxonomy): Eukaryota > Metazoa > Chordata > Actinopteri > Salmoniformes > Salmonidae > Salmo > Salmo salar. The sequence goes on along the minus strand of NC_138296.1, from coordinate 94,288,127 downwards.
AAGGGGCAATCTGCAGTTCAAACTATATCAAAAGCTGACACCCTACCACTGTTTTGGTAAAAAAAAAAGGTGAGGGATGGGCTGGAGAAATGTAACCACTCTCAAATTCAAAGACATAGATATGGTTGCAAGGACATGATATCTAAATTATAGTTTTAACTATGTTTTGAGGCTATATAGTGTTTGTTTATCTTTACTTTGTTTATGAACATTGGAGTAAATTAAGCATATAGATTATTGTGGGTTCTGATGGGGTACGACAGTTGAACTCATGAGGCGTTTAGAAATTATATTTTCAAGAATCAATGGGTATTAAAAAGTCCAAAAATGGATGGACCAATTGCAGATTGCCACTTTAACGTAAAGTGTTACCTACATTAATATGTGTTCTACATACATGTAAAGCCAAAGTAAGTAGTTTGAAGAATGAAAATAATATACAATATAACACAAAAATAATGGGGCAGGATAGGTAACTGGGAATGGGTCTATAGGTAAATGGGTCTATAGGTAACTGGGAACGGGTCTATAGGTAACTGGGTCTATAGGTAACTGGGAATGGTTCTATAGGTTACTGGGTCTATAGGTAACTGGGTCTATAGGTAACTGGGTCTATAGGTAACTGGGAATGGTTCTATAGGTAACTGGGTCTATAGGTAACTGGGTCTATAGGTAAACGGGTCTATAGGTAACTGGGTCTATAGGTAACTGGGTCTATAGGTAACTGGGTCTATAGCTAACTGGGAATGGTTCTATAGGTAACTGGGTCTATAGGTAACTGGGTCTATAGGTAACTGGGTCTATAGGTAACTGGGTCTATAGGTAACTGGGAATGGTTCTATAGGTAACTGGGTCTATAGGTAACTGGGTCTATAGGTAAATGGGTCTATAGGTAACTGGGTCTATAGGTAACTGGGTCTATAGGTAACTGGGTCTATAGGTAACTGGGAATGGTTCTAAAGTTAACTGGGTCTATAGGTAACTGGGTCTATAGGTAACTGGGAACGGGTCTATAGGTAACTGGGTCTATAGGGAACTGGGAACGGGTCTATAGGTAACTGGGTCTATAGGTAACTGGGTCTATAGGTAACTGGGAACGGGTCTATAGGTAACTGGGTCTATAGGTAACTGGTTCTATAGGTAACTGGGTCTATAGGTAACTGGGAACGGGTCTATAGGTAACTGGTTCTATAGGTAACTGGGTCTATAGGTATCTGGGTCTATAGGTAACTGGGAACGGGTCTATAGGTAACTGGGTCTATAGGTAACTGGGTCTATAGGTAACTGGGTCTATAGGTAACTGGGAACGGGTCTATAGGTAACTGGGTCTATAGGTAACTGGGAACGGTTCTATAGGTAACTGGGTCTATAGGTAACTGGTTCTATAGGTAACTGGGAATGGTTCTATAGGTAACTGGGTCTATAGGTAACTGGGAACGGGTCTATAGGTAACTGGGTCTATAGGTAACTGGGTCTATAGGTAACTGGGAACGGGTCTATAGGTAACTGGGTCTATAGGTAACTGGGTCTATAGGTAACTGGGAACGGGTCTATAGGTAACTGGGAACGGGTCTATAGGTAACTGGGTCTATAGGTAACTGGGTCTATAGGTAACTGGGTCTATAGGTAACTGGGAACGGGTCTAAAGGCAACTGGGTCTATAGGTAACTGGGAACGGTCTATAGGTAACTGGGTCTATAGGTAAATGGGTCTATTGGTAACTGGGAACGGGTCTATAGGTAACTGGTTCTATAGGTAACTGGGTCTATAGGTAACTGGGTCTATAGGTAACTGGGAACGGGTCTATAGGTAACTGGGTCTATAGGTAACTGGGTCTATAGGTAACTGGGTCTATAGGTAACTGGGTCTATAGGTAACTGGGAACGGGTCTATAGGCAACTGGGTCTATAGGTAACTGGGTCTATAGGTAACTGGAAACGGGTCTATAGGTAACTGGGAACTGGCCTATAGGTAACTGGGTCTATAGGTAACTGGAAACGGGTCTATAGGTAACTGGGTCTATAGGTAACTGGGTCTATAGGTAACTGGGAACAGGTCTATAGGTAACTGGTTCTATAGGTAACTGGGAACGGGTCTATAGGTAACTGGGTCTATAGGTAACTGGGAATGGGTCTATAGGTAACTGGGTCTATAGGTAACTGGGTCTGTAGGTAACTGGAAACGGGTCTATAGGTAACTGGGTCTATAGGTAACTGGGTCTATAGGTAACTGGAAACGGGTCTATAGGTAACTGGGTCTATAGGTAACTGGGAACGGGCCTATAGGTAACTGGGTCTGTAAGTAACTGGGTCTATAGGTAACTGGAAACGGGTCTATAGGTAACTGGTTCTATAGGTAACCGGGTCTATAGGTAACTGGGTCTATAGGTAACTGGGAACGGGTCTATAGGTAACTGGTTCTATAGGTAACTGGTTCTATAGGTAACTGGGTCTATAGGTAACTGGGTCTATAGGTAACTGGGAACGGGTCTATAGGTAACTGGGTCTATTAGTAACTGGGTCTATAGGTAACTGGAAACGGGTCTATAGGTAACTGGTTCTATAGGTAACTGGTTCTATAGGTAACTGGTTCTATAGGTAACTGGGAACGGGTCTATAGGTAACTGGTTCTATAGGTAACTGGTTCTATAGGTAACTGGGAACGGTTCTATAGGTAACTGGTTCTATAGGTAACTGGGTCTATTGGTAACTGGGAACGGTTCTATAGGTAACTGGGTATATAGGTAACTGGGAACAGGTCTATAGGTAACTGGTTCTATAGGTAACTGGTTCTATAGGTAACTAGGTCTATAGGTAACTGGGAACGGGTCTATAGGTAACTGGGTCTATAGGTAACTGGGTCTATAGGTAACTGGGTCTATAGGTAACTGGGAACGGGTCTATAGGTAACTGGGTCTATAGGTAACTGGAAACAGGTCTATAGGTAACTGGGTCTATAGGTAACTGGGTCTATAGGTAACTGGGTCTATAGGTAACTGGAAACGGGTCTATAGGTAACTGGGTCTATAGGTAACTGGGTCTATAGGTAACTGGGTCTATAGGTAACTGGGAACGGGTCTATAGGCAACTGGGTCTATAGGTAACTGGGAACGGTCTATAGGTAACTGGGTCTATAGGTAACTGGGTCTATAGGTAACTGGGAACGGGTCTATAGGCAACTGGGTCTATAGGTAACTGGGTCTATAGGTAACTGGAAACGGGTCTATAGGTAACTGGGAACTGGCCTATAGGTAACTGGGTCTATAGGTAACTGGAAACGGGTCTATAGGTAACTGGGTCTATAGGTAACTGGGTCTATAGGTAACTGGGAACAGGTCTATAGGTAACTGGTTCTATAGGTAACTGGTTCTATAGGTAACTGGGAACGGGTCTAAAGGTAACTGGGTCTATAGGTAACTGGGAATGGGTCTATAGGTAACTGGGTCTGTAGGTAACTGGAAACGGGTCTATAGGTAACTGGGTCTATAGGTAACTGGGTCTATAGGTAACTGGAAACGGGTCTATAGGTAACTGGGTCTATAGGTAATTGGGAACAGGCCTATAGGTAACTGGGTCTATAAGTAACTGGGTCTATAGGTAACTGGAAACGGGTCTATAGGTAACTGGTTCTATAGGTAACCGGGTCTATAGGTAACTGGGTCTATAGGTAACTGGGAACGGGTCTATAGGTAACTGGTTCTATAGGTAACTGGTTCTATAGGTAACTGGGTCTATAGGTAACTGGGTCTATAGGTAACTGGGAACGGGTCTATAGGTAACTGGGTCTATTAGTAACTGGGTCTATAGGTAACTGGAAACGGGTCTATAGGTAACTGGTTCTATAGGTAACTGGTTCTATAGGTAACTGGGAACGGGTCTATAGGTAACTGGTTCTATAGGTAACTGGTTCTATAGGTAACTGGGAACGGTTCTATAGGTAACTGGTTCTATAGGTAACTGGGTCTATTGGTAACTGGGAACGGTTCTATAGGTAACTGGGTATATAGGTAACTGGGTCTATAGGTAACTGGGAACAGGTCTATAGGTAACTGGTTCTATAGGTAACTGGTTCTATAGGTAACTAGGTCTATAGGTAACTGGGAACGGGTCTATAGGTAACTGGGAACTGGCCTATAGGTAACTGGGTCTATAGGTAACTGGGTCTATAGGTAACTGGAAACGGGTCTATAGGTAACTGGGTCTATAGGTAACTGGGTCTATAGGTAACTGGGATTGGGTCTATAGGTAACTGGGTGTATAGGTAACTGGGTCTGTAGGTAACTGGAAACGGGTCTATATGTAACTGGGTCTATAGGTAACTGGGTCTATAGGTAACTGGAAACGGGTCTATAGGTAACTGGGTCTATAAGTAACTGGGTCTATAGGTAACTGGAAACGGGTCTATAGGTAACTGGTTCTATAGGTAACTGGGTCTATAGGTAACTGGGTCTATAGGTAACTGGGAACGGGCCTATAGGTAACTGGGTCTATAAGTAACTGGGTCTATAGGTAACTGGAAACGGGTCTATAGGTAACTGGTTCTATAGGTAACTGGGTCTATTGGTAACTGGGTCTATAGGTAACTTGGAACGGGTCTATAGGTAACTGGTTCTATAGGTAACTGGTTCTATAGGTAACTGGGAACGGGTCTATAGGTAACTGGGTCTATAAGTAACTGGGTCTATTGGTAACTGGAAACGGGTCTATAGGTAACTGGTTCTATAGGTAACTGGGAACGGGTCTATAGGTAACTGGTTCTATAGGTAACTGGTTCTATAGGTAACTGGTTCTATAGGTAACTGGGAACGGTTCTATAGGTAACTGGTTCTATAGGTAACTGGGTCTATAGGTAACTGGGAACGGTTCTATAGGTAACTGGGTATATAGGTAACTGGGTCTATAGGTAACTGGGAACAGGTCTTTAGGTAACTGGTTCTATAGGTAACTGGTTCTATAGGTAACTAGGTCTATAGGTAACTGGGAACGGGTCTATAGGTAACTGGTTGTATAGGTAACTGGGTCTATAGGTAACTGGTTCTATAGGTAACTGGGAACGGTTCTATAGGTAACTGGGTCTATAAGTAACTGGGAACGGTTCTATAGGTAACTGGTTCTATAGGTAACTGGGAACGGTTCTATAGGTAACTGGTTCTATAGGTAACTGGGTCTATAGGTAACTGGGTCTATAGGTAATTGGGAATGGGTCTATAGGTAACTGGGTCTATAGGTAACTGGGTCCATAGGTAACTGGGTTCATAGGTAACTGGGTCTATAGGTAACTGGGAATGGGTCTATCGAGGGATAACCGTTTGGGTTAAGTGCTGTTAGCTGATCCAGCTCCTTTCGGACCAGATGGTTGAAGTGACAATTTGTCACACAAATTCAGTTTCTGTATAGAAATGAATGTCGTTGTGTGGACAGTCCAAGGACGACCCTTTAAATATCCCCAGAATAATTGCTTTGAGTGGAACAGCCATTGTTGACGTGTTTTACCAAGCCTGTGGCATTCTTTTACCAATCATAGAGTGAGGGCCTTGGTCACAAGTAGTGCAGCATAGGGTACCATTTGGCATACATCCTCAGACAATGGGACAACACCGGCCTAGAGTCCTTCATCCACACAACCGTCAAATCAAATCAAATGAAATGTATTTATAAAGTCACAAAGTGCTTATACAGAAACCCAGCCTAAAACACCAAAGAGCAAGCAATGCAGATGTAGAAGCATGGTGGCTAGGAAAAAACTCCCTAGAAAGGCAGGAATCTAGGAAGAAACCTAGAGAGGAACCAGGCTCTGAGGGGTAGCCAGTCTTGTTCTGACTGAGCCGGTTGGAGATTATAAGTGTACCATTAAGGCCAGATCATTCTTCAAGATGTTCAAACATTCATATATGACCAGCAGGGTCTAATAATAATCACAGTGGTTGTAGAGGGTGCCACAAGTCAGCACCTCAGGAGTAAATGTCAGTTGGCTTTTCATAGCCGAGCATTCAGAGACAGCGGGTGTGGTAAAGAGAGAGAGGGGGGGAGATAGAGGGTCAAAACAGCAGGTCCGGGACAAGGTCGCACGTTCGATGAACAGGTCAGGGTTCTATAGCCGCAGGCAGAACAGTTGAAACTGGACCAGCAGCACAACAAGGTAGCACATCTGGTGAACAGGTCAGGGTTACATAGCCGCAGGCAAAACCGCAGAAACTGGATCAGCAACACGACCAGGTGGACTGGAGACAGACAGGAGATATCAGGCCAGATAGCCCTAAGGCATATATATATATATATATATATATATATATATATACACTGCTCAAAAAAATAAAGGGAACACTTAAACAACACATCCTAGATCTGAATGAAATAAATAATCTTATTAAATACTTTTTTCTTTACATAGTTGAATGTGCTGACAACAAAATCACACAAAAATAATCAATGGAAATCCAATTTATCAACCCATGGAGGTCTGGATTTGTAGTCACACTCAAAATTAAAGTGGAAAACCACACTACAGGCTGATCCAACTTTGATGTAATGTCCTTAAAACAAGTCAAAATGAGGCTCAGTAGTGTGTGTGGCCTCCACGTGCCTGTATGACCTCCCTACAACACCTGGGCATGCTCCTGATGAGGTGGCGGATGGTCTCCTGAGGGATCTCCTCCCAGACCTGGACTAAAGCATCCGCCAACTCCTGGACAGTCTGTGGTGCAACATGGCAACGAGGTCCTGGCTGATTTCTTTTGATTTTCCCATGATGTCATGCAAAGATTTACTGAGTGTGAAGGTAGGCCTTGAAATACATCCACATGTACACCTCCAATTGACTCAAATGATGTCAATTAGCCTATCAGAAGCTTTTAAAGCCATTACATAATTTTCTGGAATTTTCCAAGCTGTTTAAAGGCACAGTCAACTTAGTGTATGTAAACTTCTGACACACTGGAATTGTGATACAGTGAATTATAAGTGAAATAATCTGTCTGTAAACAATTGTTGGAAAAATTATTTGTGTCATGCACAAAGTAGATGTCCTAACCGACTTGCCAAAACTATAGTTTGTTAACAAGAAATTTGTGGAGTGTTTGAAAAACGAGTTTTAATGACTCTAACCTAAGTGTATGTAAACTTCCGACTTCAACTGTATAAAAGTTTGAGGTCACATAGAAATGTCCTTGTTTTTGAAAGAGAAGCACAGAAATACAGCGTAGACACTGTTAAAGAAGCAATAAAACGAGCCTTCTTTAGACTATTTGAGTATCTGGAGCATCAGCATTTGTGGATTCGATTACAGGCTCAAAATGGCCAGAAACAAATAACTTTCTTCTGAAACTCATCAGTCTATTCTTGTTCTGAGAAATGAAGGCTATTCCATGTGAGAAATTGGCAAGAAACTGAAGACGTACAACGCTGTGTACTACTCCCTTCACAGAACAGCGCAAACTGGCTCTAACCAGAATAGAAAGAGGAGTGGGAGGCCCTGGTTCACAACTGAGCAAGAGGACAAGTACATTAGAGTGTCTAGTTTGAGAAACAGACACCCCACAAGTCCTCAACTGGCAGCTTCATTAAATAGTACCCGCAAAACAACAGTCAACAGTGAACAGTGAAGAGGTGATTCCGGGATGCTGGCCTTCTAGGCAGAGTTGCAAAGAAAAAGCCATATCTCAGACTGGCCAATAAAAAGAAAAGATTAAGATGGGCAAAAGAACACAGACACTGGACAGAGGAACTCTGCCTAGAAGGCTAGCATCCCGGAGTCGCCTCTTCATAGTTGACGTTGAGACTGGTGTTTTGCAGGTACTATTTGATGAAGCTGGCAGGAGAAATACGCAGAGAATTTATATCACTGCTTTTAATAATCCTTGGTTGGTGTCTGAGCAGATAATTTTTTGCGATTGAAAACGTAACAAAATGGTGGTCCGATTATGAGGAAAAACATTAAGATCCACAATATTTATTCCACGGGACAAAACTAGATCCAGGGTATGATTGTGGCAATACGTGGGTCTGGAGACATGTTGGACAAAACCCACTTAGTCAATGATGGCTCCGAAAGCCTTTTGGAATGGGTCTGTGGACTTTTCAATGTGAATATTGACTGCCATGACTACAAGTTCCGATAGGAATTCAGGGAACTCAGTGAGGACCGCTGTATAGGACCCTGGAGGCCTGTAAACAGTAGCTATAAAAAGTGATTGAGTAGGCTGCATAGATTTCATGACTAGAAGCTCAAAAGACGAAAACGCAGTCATTTTTTATTTTTTTTCATTTGCTGTCGTAAATGTTAGCAACACCTCCGCCTTTGCGAGATGCACGGGGGATATGTTCACTAGTGTAACCAGGGGGTGAGGCCTCATTTAACACAGTAAATTCATCAGGCTTGAGCCATGTTTCAGTCAGGCCAATCACATCACGGTTATGATCAGTGATTAGTTTATTGACTATAACTGCCTTGGAAGTGAGGGATCAAACATTCATATTAAGTAGTCCTATTTTGAGATGTGAGGTATCACAATCTCTTTCAATAATGACAGGAATGGAGGAGGTCTTTATTCCAACGAGAATTCTAAGGTGAACACCGCCATGTTTAGTTTTTCCCGATCTAGATTGAGGCACAGACACGGTCTCAATGGGGAAAGCTGAGCTGACAACACTGACTGTGCTACTGGCAGACTCCACTAAGCTGACAGGCTGGCTAACAGCCTGCACCCTGGCCTGCACCCTATCTCATTGTGGAGCTAGAGGAGTTAGAGCCCTGTCTATGTTGATAGATAAGATGAGAGCACCCCTCCAGCTTGGATGGAGTCCGCCACTCCTCAGCAGGCCAGGCTTGGTCCTGTTTGTGGGTGGGTCCCAGAAAGAGTGCCAGTTATCAACTAATTCTATCTTTTGGGAGGGGCAGAAAACAGTTTTCAACCAGCGATTGAGTTGTGCAAGTCTGCTGTAGAGCTCATCACTCCTCCTAACTGGGATGAGGGCAGACACAATTACTCGATGCCAACACATCTTTCTACATGCTGGATGATTATTTTTAAGTCCAATATTGCGGGTAACGGAGTTGCCAATGACTACACTGATTAAAGTGGATTTAACAGGTGACATCAATAAGGGATCATAGCTTTCACCTGGATTCCCCTGGTCAGTCTATGTCATGGAAAGAGAAGGTGTTCATAATGTTTTGTACTCTCAGTGTATTATAACATGATTTATTTTAGATTGGGAAAATTAGCCAAACTCCATAGAGGTCAACTGTTATGTTTGTCACTCACCCCGTGGAGTAATGAATCATTTCTGGAGTCACCCCGCGGAGTAATGAATCATTTCTGGAGTCACCCCACGGAGTAATGAATCATTTCTGGAGTCACCCCGTGGAGTAATGAATCATTTCTGGAGTCACCCCGTGGAGTAATGAATCATTTCTGGAGTCACCCCGTGGAGTAATGAATCATTTCTGGAGTCACCCCGTGGAGTAATGAATCATTTCTGGAGTCACCCCACGGAGTAATGAATCATTTCTGGAGTCACCCCACAGAGTAATGAATCATTTCTGGAGTCACCCCACAGAGTAATGAATCATTTCTGGAGTCACCCCGTGGAGTAATGAATCATTTCTGGAGTCACCCCGTGGAGTAATGAATCATTTCTGGAGTCACCCCGTGGAGTAATGAATCATTTCTGGAGTCACCCCGTGGAGTAATGAATCATTTCTGGAGTCACCCAGTAGAGTAATGTATAATTTGTTGAGTCACCCCGCAGAGTAATGTATAATTTGTTGAGTCACCCTGCAGAGTAATGAATCATTTCTGGAGTCACCCAGCAGAGTAATGTATAATTTGTTGAGTCACCCAGCAGAGTAGTGTATAATTTGTTGAGTCACCCCGCAGAGTAATGTATAATTTGTTGAGTCACCCAGCAGAGTAATGTATAATTTGTTGATTCACCCAGCAGAGTAATGTATAATTTGTTGATTCACCCCGCAGAGTAATGTATAATTTGTTGAGTCACCCCGCAGAGTAATGTATAATTTGTTGAGTCACCCAGCAGAGTAATGTATAATTTGTTGAGTCACCCAGCAGAGTAATGTATAATTTGTTGAGTCACCCAGCAGAGTAATGTATAATTTGTTGAGTCACCCAGCAGAGTAGTGTATAATTTCTTGAGTCACCCAGCAGAGTAGTGTATAATTTGTTGAGTCACCCAGCAGAGTAATGTATAATTTGTTGAGTCACCCAGCAGAGTAATGTATAATTTGTTGAGTCACCCAGCAGAGTAGTGTATAATTTGTTGAGTCACCCAGCAGAGTAATGTATAATTTGTTGAGTCACCCAGCAGAGTAATGTATAATTTGTTGAGTCACCCAGCAGAGTAATGTATAATTTGTTGAGTCACCCAGCAGAGTAATGTATAATTTGTTGATTCACCCAGCAGAGTAATGTATAATTTGTTGATTCACCCCGCAGAGTAATGTATAATTTGTTGAGTCACCCCGCAGAGTAATGTATAATTTGTTGAGTCACCCAGCAGAGTAATGTATAATTTGTTGAGTCACCCAGCAGAGTAATGTATAATTTGTTGAGTCACCCAGCAGAGTAGTGTATAATTTGTTGAGTCACCCAGCAGAGTAATGTATAATTTGTTGAGTCACCCAGCAGAGTAATGTATAATTTGTTGAGTCACCCAGCAGAGTAGTGTATAATTTGTTGAGTCACCCAGCAGAGTAATGTATAATTTGTTGAGTCACCCAGCAGAGTAATGTATAATTTGTTGAGTCACCCAGCAGAGTAATGTATAATTTGTTGAGTCACCCAGCAGAGTAATGTATAATTTGTTGAGTCACCCAGCAGAGTAGTGTATAATTTGTTGAGTCACCCAGCAGAGTAATGTATAATTTGTTGAGTCACCCAGCAGAGTAATGTATAATTTGTTGAGTCACCCAGCAGAGTAATGTATAATTTGTTGAGTCACCCAGCAGAGTAATGTATAATTTGTTGAGTCACCCAGCAGAGTAGTGTATAATTTGTTGAGTCATCCAGCAGAGTAGTGTATAATTTGTTGAGTCACCCAGCAGAGTAATGTATAATTTGTTGAGTCACCCAGCAGAGTAGTGTATAATTTGTTGAGTCATCCAGCAGAGTAGTGTATAATTTGTTGAGTCACCCAGCAGAGTAATGTATAATTTGTTGAGTCACCCAGCAGAGTAGTGTATAATTTGTTGAGTCACCCTGCAGAGTAATGTATAATTTGTTGAGTCACCCAGCAGAGTAGTGTATAATTTGTTGAGTCATCCAGCAGAGTAGTGTATAATTTGTTGAGTCACCCAGCAGAGTAGTGTATAATTTGTTGAGTCACCCAGCAGAGTAGTGTATAATTTGTTGAGTCACCCAGCAGAGTAATGTATAATTTGTTGAGTCACCCAGCAGAGTAGTGTATAATTTGTTGAGTCACCCTGCAGAGTAATGTATAATTTGTTGAGTCACCCAGCAGAGTAATGTATAATTTGTTGAGTCACCCCGCAGAGTAATGTATAATTTGTTGAGTCACCCAGCAGAGTAGTGTATAATTTGTTGAGTCACCCTGCAGAGTAGTGTATAATTTGTTGAGTCACCCAGCAGAGTAATGTATAATTTGTTGAGTCACCCTGCAGAGTAATGTATAATTTGTTGAGTCACCCAGCAGAGTAATGTATAATTTGTTGAGTCACCCAGCAGAGTAATGTATAATTTGTTGAGTCACCCAGCAGAGTAATGTATAATTTGTTGAGTCACCCAGCAGAGTAATGTATAATTTGTTGAGTCACCCAGCAGAGTAGTGTATAATTTGTTGAGTCATCCAGCAGAGTAGTGTATAATTTGTTGAGTCACCCAGCAGAGTAATGTATAATTTGTTGAGTCACCCAGCAGAGTAGTGTATAATTTGTTGAGTCATCCAGCAGAGTAGTGTATAATTTGTTGAGTCACCCAGCAGAGTAATGTATAATTTGTTGAGTCACCCAGCAGAGTAGTGTATAATTTGTTGAGTCACCCTGCAGAGTAATGTATAATTTGTTGAGTCACCCAGCAGAGTAATGTATAATTTGTTGAGTCACCCAGCAGAGTAATGTATAATTTGTTGAGTCACCCAGCAGAGTAATGTATAATTTGTTGAGTCACCCAGCAGAGTAACGTATCATTGCTTACCTTCATCTAAAGTGGCTGAAATGTATGTGTTGTATTTACATATTTTCCAGAAATATCATTATTGTTTTATTTATTCATTGATTATTTACAGGCACAAGTCAGGTTGATTGATTGAGAAATGTGCAGTAGCTGACTGACTTGTACACAGCCATGTGATCATCTTAACCTTATGGAACTCTCAGGGTCTTGGACTGCCGTGAAAACATGTAACCATGTTTCATAATGTCTGTCTGTCGATTGTGATGACTGTGTGGGCTTTAGTCAAAATCGGTCCGCTAAGAATGGAATGGTGCAATCTGGGAAGAAATCTATATCTATCTGGTGGGACAGTGTGAGAGAACTGGACATGTAACTACATGTCTGGGCGATGGTGTTGGTTGCTATGTTTGAGCTTTTTACGGTCAAAGACATTCACCTGGACACACACTCCAACGACAACACGAAGGCCATCCGATGTGTTATTGCAGCTTTGTCATGTTAAATACCACCTCAGAGGGAGAAGAAAGCCTCACTCACTCATAGCTCTGGTCAGCTCACTGTCCCACTACAAAGCAGTAAGTCTATTTAACTCAGACAGACAGACAGACAGACAGACAGACAGACAGACAGACAGACAGACAGACAGCACCTTATTTAGTGCACTACTTTTGACCAGTGCTTTGGTCCAAAGTAGTGCACTATGTAAGGAACAGGGTGCCATAAGGCCCTGGTCAAAAGTAGTGCACTATGTAAGGAACAGGGTGCCATAAGGCCCTGGTCAAAAGTAGTGCACTATGTAGGGAACAGGATGGCCAGTTTTTTTTCTGTGTGGAAGACAATGATAGTTAATTCCTCTCTAACTTTTAAGTAGGGCTGTAGTAGAGATCTCTCTGCTTGGGGCTTTGTGTTGTAAAGCTGTTTAGAAACACCATTGATTCAGATAAACATGCTACCAAGGATTATTGGTGCAGTTTGATCTATAGCTTCTAGTAAAGCCTCTGTCTGTGAGGAATATTTTGACATTGTGTTGTGTTGAAATGGCTTTCCAAGGATGGGCCTGTGGGGGGGGGGGAGTGGTGGGAAAAGAAGGGAAAGCAGTACTTTGGGGTTTTTGTCTGGTTTGTAAAATTAGGTCATGGATTTGGAAAGTTACCACAATTAACTTTGTTGTTGTGTAAATCTGAAAATGTGTTAATCATAGCTGTTGAAAAGAATGAATACAAAATATATAGTACACATACTATATGTACTGTGTATCCACAAAGCAGAAATACAGGGCTTCCATAAGGGCTCTGATATACACTATGATATACACTACATTACCAAAAAGTATGTGGATACCTTCTTGTCGAACATCTTATTCAAAAATCATGGGCATTAATATGGAGTTGGTCCCCCCTTTGCTGCTATAACAGCCTCCACTCTTCTGGGAAGGCATTCCACTAGAAAGCCTTGGGACTTGCTTCCATTCAGCCACAAGAGCTTTAGTGAAGTCGAGCACTGATGTTGGACAATTAGGCTTGGCTCGCAGTCGGCGTTCCAATTCAGATGTTCGATGGGGTTGAGGTCAGGGCTCTGTGCAGGCCAGTCAAGTTCTTCCACACTGATCTCGACAAACCATTTCTGTATTGACCTCGCTTTGTGCACTGGGGCATTGTCATGCTGAAACAGGAAAGTGCCTTCCCCAAAACTGTTGCCATAAAGTTGGAAGCACAGAATTCATGTTGTTCTGATGAATTAATAACTGTTGGTCTGATAAATGAATACATGTATTTATGATTAATAATAAATGTTGTTCTGATGAATTAATAACTGTCGCTCTGATAAATGAATACATGTATTTCGGGTTGACCAATTGGGATTTGAACCCAGCACACTATCCACAATCCCAAGACACTTAACTCATTTGAAAGTGTTGGTAACAAACTCATCCAGGCTCGCTACAATATCTCCACCATGAGCTAAGTGCAGAACAACATGAATTCATTCATTATTTCGTTTTCCGTCTATCAAGGCAATGGAACATCCCTCCATCTCTCCATCTCTCCATCTCTCCATTTCTCCATCCCTCCATTTCTCCATTCCTCCATCCCTCCATCCCTCCATCTCTCCATCTCTCCATCCCTCCATCCCTCCATCTCTCCATCTCTCCATCCCTCCATCCCTCCATCCCTCCATCCCTCCATCTCTCCATCTCTCCATCCCTCCATTCCTCCATCCCTCCATCCCTCCATCTCTCCATCTCTCCATTTCTCCATTCCTCCATCCCTCCATCCCTCCATCTCTCCATTTCTCCATTTCTCCATTTCTCCATTCCTCCATCCCTCCATCCCTCCATCTCTCCATCTCTCCATTTCTCCATTTCTCCATTCCTCCATCCCTCCATCTCTCCATTTCTCCATCCCTCCATTTCTCCATCCCTCCATCTCTCCATCCCTCCATTCCTCCATCCCTCCATTTCTCCATCCCTCCATTCCTCCATCCCTCCATCTCTCCATCTCTCCATCTCTCCATTTCTCCATTCCTCCATCCCTCCATCCCTCCATCCCTCCATCTCTCCATCTCTCCATTTCTCCATTCCTCCATCCCTCCATCCCTCCATCTCTCCATCTCTCCATTTCTCCATTTCTCCATTTCTCCATTCCTCCATCCCTCCATCTCTCCATCTCTCCATCCCTCCATCCCTCCATCCCTCCATCTCTCCATCCCTCCATCTCTCCATTTCTCCATTTCTCCATTCCTCCATCCCTCCATCCCTCCATCTCTCCATTTCTCCATTTCTCCATTCCTCCATCCCTCCATCTCTCCATCCCTCCATCTCTCCATCTCTCCATCTCTCCATCTCTCCATTTCTCCATTTCTCCATTCCTCCATCCCTCCATCCCTCCATCTCTCCATCTCTCCATTTCTCCATTTCTCCATTCCTCCATCCCTCCATCTCTCCATCTCTCCATCTCTCCATTTCTCCATCCCTCCATCCCTCCATCTCTCCATCTCTCCATCTCTCCATTTCTCCATCCCTCCATTTCTCCATCCCTCCATCTCTCCATCCCTCCATCTCTCCATCCCTCCATCTCTCCATCTCTCCATCCCTCCATCCCTCCATCCCTCCATCTCTCCATCCCTCCATCCCTCCATCTCTCCATCCCTCCATCCCTCCATATCTCAATTTCTCCATCCCTCCATCTCTCCATCCCTCCATCCCTCCATTCCTCCATCCCTCCATCCCTCCATCCCTCCATCCCTCCATCTCTCCATCTCTCCATCCCTCCATCCCTCCATCCCTCCATCCCTCCATTTCTCCATCCCTCCATCTCTCCATCCCTCCATTCCTCCATCTCTCCATCTCTCCATCCCTCCATTCCTCCATCACCTCCATTCCTCCATCCCTCCATCCCTCCATCCCTCCATCCCTCCATCTCTCCATCTCTCCATCCCTCCATCTCTCCATTTCTCCATCTCTCCATCCCTCCATCCCTCCATCCCTCCATCCCTCCATTCCGCCATCCCTCCATCCCTCCATCTCTCCATCCCTCCATCCCTCCATCCCTCCATCTCTCCATCTCTCCATCCCTCCATCCCTCCATCCCTCCATTCCTCCATTCCTCCATCCCTCCATCTCTCCATCCCTCCATCCCTCCATTCCTCATTTCCTTTCCCATTGATCAATTTCCCCCCAACATGTTGCACAGCCAGTATTAACCAACATCCTGCAAAAACAGTATTAACCACACACCTCACCCCCTAGAGTCGATGTCCACGCTCCCACGGAAATCTAACTACCATAAAAAAATACATACATAAAGAAATTCTGTCTGTGGAAATGGGATACTGATATGAATATAATATGCATGGAATTTCTAGACATTTTATTAGTCTGTTGTTCAATTACATACAATTTAAACTGTAATGAATTTGTAATGCGGTGTATAGACTATGAATAAATAACTAATGTATCCATGCTAATGTATTTAGTGTGTGTGTGTGTGTGTGTGTGTGTGTGTGTGTGTGTGTGTGTGTGTGTGTGTGTGTGTGTGTGTGTGTGTGTGTGTGTGTGTGTGTGTATGTATGTGTGTGTGTGTGTGTGTGTGTGTGTGTGTGTGTGTGTGTGTGAGATGTAAGCATGCCAGTATTTAGGGATAAATGAGTTGAGAAAAAGGCCTAGGCAGCTTTCATCTCCAGACAGAAAGCCTTGCCTGTTGCCTTTCTCAGCCAGACAGCTAATGAGCTGTAGGATTGCCTTCATCAGTGATCCAGTTCCTATACTATACCGTAGTAGTGTCCCTCATACTGTATTACAGTGGTCCAGTTCCTATACTATACTATAGTAGTGTCCCTCATACAGTATTACAGTGGTCTAGTTCCTATACTATACTATAGTAGTGTCCCTCATACAGTATTACAGTGGTTTAGTTCCTATACTATACTATACCGTAGTAGTGTCCCTCATACAGTATTACAGTGGTTTAGTTCCTATACTATACTATACTATAGTAGTGTCCCTCATACAGTATTACAGTGGTCCAGTTCCTATACTATACTATACTATAGTAGTGTCCCTCATACAGTATTACAGTGGTTTAGTTCCTATACTATACTATACCGTAGTAGTGTCCCTCATACTGTATTACAGTGGTCCAGTTCCTATACTATACTATAGTGGTGTCCCTCATACAGTATTACAGTGGTCCAGTTCCTATACTATACTATACTATAGTAGTGTCCCTCATACTGTATTACAGTGGTCTAGTTCCTATACTATACTATAGTAGTGTCCCTCATACAGTATTACAGTGGTTTAGTTCCTATACTATACTATACCGTAGTAGTGTCCCTCATACTGTATTACAGTGGTCTAGTTCCTATACTATACTATACCGTAGTAGTGTCCCTCATACAGTATTACAGTGGTCTAGTTCCTATACTATACTGTAGTAGTGTCCCTCATACAGTATTACAGTGGTCTAGTTCCTATACTATACTATACCGTAGTAGTGTCCCACATACAGTATTACAGTGGTCTAGTTCCTATACTATACTATACTATAGTGGTGTCCCTCATACTGTATTACAGTGGTCCAGTTCCTATACTATACCGTAGTAGTGTCCCTCATACTGTATTACAGTGGTCCAGTTCCTATACTATACTATAGTAGTGTCCCTCATACAGTATTACAGTGGTCTAGTTCCTATACTATAGTAGTGTCCCTCATACTGTATTACAGTGGTCCAGTTCCTATACTATACCGTAGTAGTGTCCCTCATACTGTATTACAGTGGTCCAGTTCCTATACTATAGTAGTGTCCCTCATACTGTATTACAGTGGTCCAGTTCCTATACTATACTGTAGTAGTTTCCCTCATACTGTATTACAGTGGTCCAGTTCCTATACTATAGTAGTGTCCCTCATACTGTATTACAGTGGTCTAGTTCCTATACTATACTGTAGTAGTGTCCCTCATACTGTATTACAGTGGTCCAGTTCCTATACTATAGTAGTGTCCCTCATACTGTATTACAGTGGTCCAGTTCCTATACTATACTGTAGTAGTGTCCCTCATACTGTATTACAGTGGTCCAGTTCCTATACTATAGTAGTGTCCCTCATACTGTATTACAGTGGTCCAGTTCCTATACTATACTGTAGTAGTGTCCCTCATACTGTATTACAGTGGTCCAGTTCCTATACTATAGTAGTGTCCCTCATACTGTATTACAGTGGTCCAGTTACTATACTATACTGTAGTAGTGTCCCTCATACATTAACACAGGGGTCCAGTTTGCATGTTATAGTACCGGTAGTGTATTAAAAGACATAAACTGACACTCAAAAATGTTTTGTAGAGGTGCTGACTAACGGAGAGTAAACTATAAAAATAAGGAAAGTCCCACACGTTGGTTGCTATAACCATGAAATGTTTGGGAGCATAATTAGAGTGAGATTTTCCTTTGTTTCTATTGCACCGGTAGTGTACAATAATGAATACCTCATACATTTAGCTGCATCCTTATTCATTTCCTCTTCTCCTTTTCATCATGGTATATGAAAGGGCTTTAATGGTGAAATTTCACATGAATATCATGGGAGTAAGGTTGCTGTATAGTGGAACTATCACAGGAATATCTTGGGAATATGGTGGGAATATCACAGGAATATTTTGGGAGTATGGTGGGTGTATAGTGGAACTATCATGGGAATATTACAGGAATATCATGGGAATAGATTGGGAATATGGTTGGTATATAGTGGAACTATCACAGGAATATCACAAGAATATGTTGGGAATATGGTTAGTATATAGTGGAACTATCACAGGAATAGATTGGGAATAGGGTGGGAGTATCACAGGAATATCTTGGGAGTATGGTGGGTATACAGTGAAACTATCATGGGAATATTACAGGAATATCATGGGAATATCATGGGAATATGGTTGGTATATAGTGGAACTATCACAGGAATATCACAAGAATATCTTGGGAATATGGTTGGTATATAGTGGAAATATCTTGGGAATATCTTGGGAATATTGTGGGTATATAGTGGAAATATCACAGGAATATGACAGAAATATCATGGGAATACAGTAACAAAATGTGGAAAACGTTCAAGGGGTCTGAATACTTTCCGAATGCACTGTACTGTATTGAAGCACCTTTGGCAGTGATTACAGCCTCGAGTCTTCTTGGCTATGACGCTACAGGCTTGGCAAACCTGTATTTGGGGAGTTTCTTCCATTCCTCTCTGCAGATCCTCTCAATCTCTGTCAGGTTGGATGGGGAGCGTTGCTGCACAGCTATTTTCAGGTCTCTCCAGCGTGTGCAAAGCTGTCATCAAAGCTGTCATCAAGGCAAAGGGTGGCTAGTTTGAAGAATCTCAAATATAAAATATATTTTGATTTGTTTAACACTTTTTTGGTTACTACATGATTCCATATGTGTTATTTCATAGTTTTAATGTCTTCACTATTATTCTACAATGTAGAAAATAGTAAAAATAAAGAAGAAACTCTTGAATGAGTATGTGTGTCCAAGCTTTTGACTGGTACTGTACAGTAACTTAACTTAAGGAACGATGGAGGGGAAACCTATCAACCTTCTAGTAAACCTGCGGATATAGTTTCCTGATGATCCAAGCTCTCCAGAAGCCAGTGTCTTTCTGTTCCAAGGTTAGCAGAATGGCTGAATGGTTCTCCCTCCATGACCTCAATTTATAGCCAGTCTAAATCAAAAAGCTTCTGTCTCTGAAGTTATTTACCTGTGGAGCTATATACCGGCCCATCTCTGGTGCTCTGTGTATATCCTGTGCGTCTCCAACCTCCCATCTCTGGCTGAGAAGACCAGGAGGCCAGCAGCTCACCTCATGGCTGATTAAACAAGATGGGACTGAGAGTACGGTGTCCATTTTAGGACACCCTCAGCCTCACACCTCACTCCTCCTTCAGGTTTGAAGCTGAAAATGTCCTAAAATGTACACCATATAAAAGGACCAGCCGGATTCCCAACCATTGCCCCATCACTAACCGACCCCTACCACAACAACCACTACCACCATCTAGGCAGAGGCCTGGAAGAGAGGACACACCCCAACTGAGTCTCAGCCTGAGGTAGTTCTGGACCTTCTCAGCTTCCTGAGAGCTAAATCCAAATCCTCCAATACCACCTCCAAACAGGGCCAGGAGTAGAGGACCCTCCCCAGCTGAGTGCACCCCAGCCTGGGGTAGTTCTGGACCATCTCAGCTTCCTGACAGCTACATCCAAATCCTCCACCCCTAAAGAGGCAGGAGAGTGGATTGACTTCCCATCACCCTGGACAGACTGCTAACCCTATGGATTGACTTCCCATCACCCTGGACAGACTGCTAAACCCTGTGGATTGACTTCCTGTCACCCTGGACAGACGGCTAAACCCTTTGTTTGATCAGAAGAGCTAGGAGGAGAACACTGAGTGAACAAACGGTGAATATCCATGAATTCTTGGAAATCTCAGAGGAGAAGATACGTCCCAAATGGAACCCTATTCCCTATATAGTGCACTACTTTAGACCAGGGCTCTATGGCACCCTATTCCCTATATAGTGCACTACTTTTGACCAGGGCTCTCATTTCATATAACTGATTAACAGCATTTTCTGCCCATCATCCTCTGAGCGACATCATTCAAATGCCTGCTGACTAGTTACAACTTCGATAGTCCCCATTTCATATTCCCGTATTGTAAGATGATTCTTTGTCTGGATAGGCCAGAAAATGTGGCGTGTCACTCCCTATGCAAATGAGGTGTAAGATTTCACATATTGCATCTCAGATGAGAGCAGAGAACACCATGTGAAGTGGGACAACCAGAGCTGTCACAGAGTCAAATCAAACTGTGTTTGTCACATGCTTGGTAAACAACAGGTGTAGACTAACAGTGAAATGCTTACTGACGGTCAGGAGACTGTAAGACTCGGCAGCTTTTCACTGCAGAGCCCTCTTGACTATCACTGAGTGCACAGCAATTGACGTTGCGTCGTTCACAGAGCACTCTGTACACAAAAAAAACGTTGTTCGGGAACCGGTCCAGAATCACTCAAAAAGTCCCCTACATAGTGGAGTTAACGTTTAAGAGGTTTTAATTGGGTGTATGTGGAGGAAAGAGATGGTTTCACACACATCCAACTTAGCACAGGAGCTAATTTTATTTTAGTTTAACATGGCAAGTCAGTTAACAAAAAATTATAATTTACAAGGATAGAGGGTTAACTGCCTTGTTCAGGGACAGAACGACCGATTTTTACCTTGTCAGCTCAGAGATTTGACCCAGCAACCTTTCAGTTACTGACCTGCCACCCTAACCACTAGGCTACCCGCCACCCTAACCAAAGAATCACTAAGAGGTAGACATGAATGAAACATACCTGGCCGTCGAAACCCTCAAACTTTCACATAGATCTGACAAAAAAAAGCAAGTTGTTTTACAGTTTTACTTTATTTAACTAGGCAAGTCAGTTAAGAACAAATTCTTATTTACAATGATGGCCTAGCCCAGCCAAACCTGTACAACCCCCAAACACAGCCAGATGTGATGTAGCCTGGATATGAACAAGGGACTGCAGTGACACCTTTTGCACTGAGATGCAGTGCCTTAGACTGCTGAGCCCCTCGGGGGCCCTATAGGAATATGCCTTAGACTGCTGAGCCCCTCGGGGGCCCTATAGGAATATGCCTTAGACTGCTGAGCCCCTCAGGGGCCCTATAGGAATGTGCCTTAGACTGCTGAGCCCCTCAGGGGCCCTATAGGAATGTGCCTTAGACTGCTGAGCCCCTCAGGGGCCCTATTGGAATGTGCCTTAGACTGCTGAGCCCCTCAGGGGCCCTATAGGAATGTGCCTTAGACTGCTGAGCCCCTCAGGGGCCCTATAGGAATATGCCTTAGACTGCTGAGCCCCTCAGGGGCCCTATAGGAATGTGCCTTAGACTGCTGAGCCCCTCGGGGGCCCTATAGGAATGTGCCTTAGACTGCTGAGCCCCTCAGGGGCCCTATAGGAATGTGCCTTAGACTGCTGAGCCCCTCGGGGGCCCTATATGAATGTGCCTTAGACTGCTGAGCCCCTCGGGGGCCCTATATGAATGTGCCTTAGACTGCTGAGCCCCTCAGGGGCCCTATAGGAATGTGCCTTAGACTGCTGAGCCCCTCGGGGGCCCTATAGGAATGTGCCTTAGACTGCTGAGCCCCTCAGGGGCCCTATAGGAATGTGCCTTAGACTGCTGAGCCCCTCGGGGGCCCTATAGGAATGTGCCTTAGACTGCTGAGCCCCTCAGGGGCCCTATAGGAATGTGCCTTAGACTGCTGAGCCCCTCGGGGGCCCTATAGGAATGTGCCTTAGACTGCTGAGCCCCTCAGGGGCCCTATAGGAATATGCCTTAGACTGCTGAGCCCCTCGGGGGCCCTATAGGAATGTGCCTTAGACTGCTGAGCCCCTCAGGGGCCCTATAGGAATATGCCTTAGACTGCTGAGCCCCTCGGGGGCCCTATAGGAATGTGCCTTAGACTGCTGAGCCCCTCAGGGGCCCTATAGGAATATGCCTTAGACTGCTGAGCCCCTCAGGGGCCCTATAGGAATATGCCTTAGACTGCTGAGCCCCTCAGGGGCCCTATAGGAATATGCCTTAGACTGCTGAGCCCCTCAGGGGCCCTATAGGAATGTGCCTTACACTGCTGAGCCCCTCAGGGGCCCTATAGGAATGTGCCTTAGACTGCTGAGCCCCTCGGGGCCCTATAGGAATGTGCCTTAGACTGCTGAGCCCCTCAGGGGCCCTATAGGAATGTGCCTTCGGCTACTTTAAAGTTCAAATGTTATATTTCTTTCGCTTTCAAATATGTCTTTATTTCTGCTTATTTCAAAACAACTTTTATAACAACTTCATAATGTTATTCAAACAATGGGTCCTCAACATTTCATTCATATTAATTAATTATGAATTGATATTTAATGAAGTAATATTGTAGCACCAATAAACAATAAACCCCCAAAACACCTTAAATTGAACTGAGTAAGAGATACTGTCAAATACATTCTATACACAGATACCTGCTTGCAGCGGGGTGTTATTCGGTATGTTTCAGACGTCTTGGAGACCAGGGACCAGGGAGCAGCCATGGCCACTGAGCAAGGATCAAAAGGTACAGCATCTCATGCACCGATTAGTGTGTCCAGTGCTAACACACAGTGCATTTATGTCACAAATAGCACACTATATTGTGCACTACTTTTGACTTGGACCCATAGGGCTCTGGTCACAAGTAGTGCACTATATAAGGGGTAGGGTGCCATTTGGGATCAAATGAGTCCTAGGGTACCATGCTTTGTGCAGCATGTGCTAACACACGGAGTGTAGATCCAATGTTAAAGCAGAGCACATATTAATGCAAGGCTGCATTACATGGATAGACGGTGTCTAGTAACCCAGTTAATTATTAGCGTAGTAGCATAGACGTGTCTAGTAACCCAGTCAATTATTAGCGTAGTAGCATAGACTGAGTCCAGTAACCCATTCAATTATTAGTGTAGTACCATCCAGTAATTGGACACTGCTTCCAATGACCCACCATGCCACTGGATCTAGCCTCAGTGAGCTGTTGTGTACTGTACACAACATCTCAGGGAGTATAGATGCTAATGGAATTCTCAGCCTTTCAAAAAATGAAAAACGACACTAATAGCCTTTTTTAGAAGGCTCAGGTTCTACAATGTTTTACCTAGACAAGCACCCCATTCAAATCAAATCAAATGTTATTAGTCACATGCGCCGAATACGACAGGCCTACGTAGACCTTACAGTGAAATGCTCACTTACGAGCCCCTAACCAACAGTGCAGTTTAAAAAGATACGGATAAGAATAACAAATAAAAGTAACAAGTAATTAAAGAGCAGCTGTAAAATAACAATAGCGAGACTATATACAGGTGGCAGGTAGCCTAATGGTTAGAGTGTTGGGCCGGTAACCGAACAGTTGCTAGATTGAATCCCTGAGCTAGCAAGGTAAGAATCTGTCGTTCTGTCCCTGAACAAGCAAGTTAACCCACTGTTCCTAGGCCGTCATTGTAAATAAGAATTTAAGTGACTTGCCTAGTTAAAATAAAGGTTAAAAGAATACAAGAGGGTACTGACTACTGAGCTGTAGTCAATGAATAGCATTCTTACATAGGTGTTCCTTTGTCCAGGTGGGAAAGGGCAGTGTGGAGTGCAATAGGGATTGCATCATCTGTGGATCTGTTGGGGCGTTATGCAAACTGGAGTGGGTCTAGGGTTTCTGGGATAATGGTGTTGATGTGAGCCATGACCGGCCTTTCAAAGCACTTCATGGATACAGACGTGAGTGCTACGGGTCGGTAGTCATTTAGGCAGGTTACCTTAGTGTTCTTGTGGACAGGCACTACGGTGGTCTGCTTAAAACATGTTGGTATTACAGACTCGGACAGGGAGAGGTTGAAAATGTCAGTTAAGACACTTACCAGTTAGTCAGCCCATGCTGGCAGTACATGTCCTGGTAATACGTCTGGCCCTGCGGCTTTGTGAATGTTGACCTGTTTAAAGGTCTTGCTCACATCGGCTGCGGAGAGCGTGATCACACAGTCTTCCAGAACAGCTGGTGCTGCTCTCATGCACGTTTCAGTGGTATTTGCCTCAAAACGAGCATATAAGTAGTTTAGCTTGTCTGGTAGAATCGTGTCACTGGGCAGCTGTCGGCTGTGCTTCCCTTTGTAGTCTGTAATGGTTTGCAGGCCCTGCCACATCCGACAAGCGTCAGAGCCGGTGTAGTACAATTCGATCTTAGTCCTGTATTGACCCTTTGCCTGTTTGATGGTTCGTCGGCGAGCACAGCGGGATTTCTTATAAGCTTCCGGGTTAGAGTCCCGCTCCTTGAATGCGGCAGCTCTAGCCTTCAGCTCAGTGCGGATGTTGCCTGTAATCCAAGGCTTCTGGTTGGGGTATGTACGTACGGTCACTGTGGGGGACAACGTCATCGATGCACTTATTGATGAAACCAATGACTGATGTGGTATACTCTTCAATGCCATTGGAGGAATCCCATATTCCAGTATGTGCTACCAAAACAGTCCTGTAGCTTAGCATCTGCTTCATCTGACCACTTTTTCTATTGATCTAGTCACTGGTGCTTCATGCTTTAATTTGTGCTTGTAAGTAGGAATCAGGAGGATAGAATTATGGTCAGATTTGTATAATCATTTTTTTATTTTTTTATTATTTTTTTATTTTATGTATTATTATTTATTTTTTCTTAGGGGTGGATCAGCTTAATACTGCAGAAATATTGTTGCTTCCGTTAATGTAATTGTCTGCATCATTTCCAATCCCCCATATCCTTTTTGGTAAATATATATATCCATAAACATACACGTACATACCCATACATATACAGTTGAAGTCGGAAGTTTAAATACACCTTAGCCAAATACATTTAAACTCAGTTTTTCACAATTCCTGAAATTTAATCCTAGTAAAAAATTGCCTGTTTTAGGTCAGTTAGGATCACCACTTCATTTTAAGAATTTGAAATGTCAGAATAATAGTAGAGAGAATGATTTATTTCAGCTTTTATTTCTTTCATCACATTCCCAGTGGGTCAGAAGTTTACATACACTCAATTTGTATTTAGTAGTATTGCCTTTAAATTGTTTAACTTGGGTTAAAGTTTTGGGTAGCCTTCCACAAGCTTCCCACAATAAGTTGTGTGGATTTTGGCCCATTCCTCCTGACAGAGCTGGTGTAACTGAGTCAGGATTGTAGGCCTCCTTGCTCACACACACTTTTTCAGTTGTGCCCACACATTTTCTAGGGTATTGAGGTCAGGGCTTTGTGATGGCCACTCCAATACCTTGACTTTGTTGTCCTTAAGCCATTTTGCAACAACTTTAGAAGTATGCTTGGGGTCATTGTCCATTTGGAAGACCCATTTGCGACCAAGCTTTAACTTCCTGACAGATGTCTTAAGATGTTGCTTCAATATATCCACATAAATTTCCCACCTCATGATGCCATCTATTTTGTGAAGTGCACCAGACCCTCCTGCAGCAAAGCACCCCCACAACATGATTCTGCCACCCCCGTGCTTCACGGTTGGGATGGTGTTCTTTGGCTTGCAAGCCCCCCCCTTTTTCCTCCAAACATAACAGTGGTCATTATGGCCAAACAGTTCTATTTTTGTTTCATCAGACCAGAGGACATTTCTCCAAAAAGTATGATCTTTGTCCCCCACATGTGCAGTTGCAAACTGTAGTCTGGCTTTTTTATGCCGGTTTTGGAGCAGTGGCTTCTTCCTTGCTGAGCTGCCTTTCAGGTTATGTCGATATAGGACTTGTTTTACTGTGGATATAGATACCTTTGTACCTGTTTCCTCCAGCATCTTCACAAAGTCCTTTGCTGTTGTTCTGAGATTGATTTGCACTTTTTTTTACCAAAGTACGTTCATCTCTAGGAGACAGAACGCATCTCCTTCCTGAGCGGTATGACAGCTGCGTGGTCCCATGGTGTTTATACTTGTGTACTATTGTTTGTACAGATGAACGTGGTACCTTCGGGAGTTTGGAAATTGTTCCCAAGGATGAACCAGACTTGTGGACGTCTACAATTTTTTCTATCTGAGGTCTTGGCTGATTTCATTTGATTTTCCCATGATGTCATGCAAAGAGGCACTGAGTTTGAAGGTAGGCCTTGAAATACATACACAGGTACACCTCCAATTGGCTCAAATGATGTCAATTAGCCTATCAGAAGCTTCTAAAGCCGTGACATTGTTTTCAGGAATTTTCCAAGCTGTTTAAAGGCACAGTCAACTTAGTGTATGTAAATTTCTGACTGACAGGAATTGTGATACAATTAATTATAAGTGAAATAATCTGTCTGTAAACAATTGTTGGAAAAATGACTTGTGTCATGCACAAAGTAGATGTCCTAACCGACTTGCCAAAACTATAGTTTGTTAACAAGAAATTTGTGGAGTGGTTGAAAAACGAGTTTTAATGACTCCAACCTAAGTGCATGTAAACGTCCGACTTCAACTGTACATATGCATTCATAAACATTCATACATATACACATATAAACATACATACACACATACAGGGCGGCAGTTAGAGAATTTGACTAGTAACCGAAAGGTTGCAAGATGGAATCCTCGAGCTGACAAGGTAAAAATCTGTCATTCTGCCCCTGAACAAGGCAGTTAACCCACTGTTCCTAGGCTGTCATTGAAAATAAGAATTTGTTCTTAACTGATTTGCCTAGTTAAATAAAGGTAAGATATACATACTTCCCCGCAAACCCTATCACCCTTTCCCCAATTGGAGTAAACTAATAAACAATAACACTTAGGCTTCTACCTTCAGTTTATACATATTATACACATTTTAGAGACACAATCTATTTTACAATAGTTATATTTTGTTTGTCTTTAGTCCTTCCTCTTTTTCTGATGTCCATCCAGTTTGATTTCTATTTGTAACTTTGCTATTTCACAAAATATATGAACCTATATACATTTTACAGACCCTGTATGATTGGTTCTCTTGTTATTAGTCCCACCCTTCAGCTCCATTCAACCCCTCCCATCTATCTCTTAACACCATCCATTATGGATTTCTATTTGCCATATATTTTTCAACTGTGCTGTGATGTTTCACAAAAGTACTGAACCTTTCTATTCTCATAGCTTCTACAGATTGTAAATTAAAGATAAACCTTTTGCAAAAAAATAAATTTATATTATTGATTGATTGACTATGGCTTTTCAAATCACCCAGTAATGCTATCTGCAGTGTTAGTTCTAGGCAAATGTTGCAATTCCTCAGCCATTCATGGACCTGTGACCAAAAATGAGCTACATATGGACAGTACCAAAATAAATGATCTAATGACTCTGCCTTCTCACAGCAAAATCTGCAGAGCTCGGAAGATTGTATCCCCCATATATATATAACATTCTATTGGTTGCAAGAATTTTGTATAGTAATTTAAATTGAAAAATTCAAAGTTTTGAATCAGGCGTTGTTTTGCGTGTCAATTCATAAACCATGTGCCTTGGAATGGGTACATCGAAAATCTCTTCCCAACTATTTTGCAATTTATATGGCACAGCTGTCAATTTTTAGGGTCCTTAAATGAAATTGGTGTATGTTTTTATTTATCACACTTCTCTTTAAACATTTATGTTCTTTAATGCAGGGCCGACAGACAAGTTCCTTACTTTTTTCCCCTTCTACTTGCCTCTTCCATTTTTGTGGTAATGCTGTAATTAGTTGGTTGTAATTTTGGGTAGAGCAGACATTTCCATATATCTGTGTTAGCTGCATGTGTGAAATAACTTCATCAATTCTATTTGATATAATTCGCTAAAATTATACCCCTTTTAAATATTTCATCGAAAAATCAGTTTTTTTTAATCGATTAGTATATTTGAGTTTAACCACAATATTTATTGTATTATTTGTTCTGTATTTTCAGGTGGATTAAACTGAAATTGCAACCAACTTCCCAAGGCTTGTTTAAAACAATTACAATATTTTGCAGATTATTTCCTTTTCAAACAACCGAAAGTGAGCAGTTGCAATCTGAATAAAGGGAAAAGGCCATTCTTGAACATGGGGTGAGACATTCCTGCCAATTTCCTAGAGAATCAGTTTGGATTTAAGTATAACATTTGTATGACTGATGCCTTTAGTGAGAGGTCTAATGCTTTAATATTTAATAATTTCTGCCCTCCGAATTCATATTCATTATATAAATAGGCCATTTTAATTTTGTCTGGCTTGCCAATCCAAATAAAATGGAATATTCTTTGTTCATATAATTTAGAAAGCAGATGTAGGCAAAGCCCTAAGCAAATAGGTAAACAGTTTTTTCAAAAAATAGACAGGTGTTTTCTTTTCCTTGGAGCAAGATCTTATCTATTTTTGCTAACTTTCTATAAAAATTGGAGTGAGATCATTTCTTTCTTTTGGGATTTGTATACCGAGTATGTCCACATCTCCGTCAGAACATTTAATTGGTAAACTACACGGTAATGTAAAATTATAATTTTTTGTGATCCAATAATCCAGAGAGGTTAACAAAAAGTATCTAGATCCTCTATGAGGCCGTGGAGGGATTCTAATTGTGGTTTTAAAAGAAAACATGAATCATCAGCATGATTAAAATACCAACAGCTACGAAAAATACAGATGAGAAATCTCTAGGTAGATAGTGCCGTCGTTCAGCCATGACTCTGTGAAGCAGTTTTGAATGTCCCGTTGGTAGTTTAATCTTCCGTGTAGATCATCTATTTTATTCTCCAAAGTTTGCACGTTTGCTAGCAGAATGGAAGGAAGTGGGGGTTTATTCGATCGCCTACGAATTCTCAGAAGGCAGCCCGCCCTCCAGCCCCTTTTTCTCCACCTCCTCTTCATGCAAATCATGGGTATCTGGGCCTGTTCTCGAGAAAGCAGTATATCATTCGCTTCGGGCTCGTCAGACTCGTTAAAGGAAAAAAAGGATTCTGACAGTCCGTGGTGAGTAATCACAGTCCTGATGTCCAGAAGTTATTTTCGGTCATAAGAGACGGTAGTGGCAACATTATGTACAAAATAAGTAATGCAAAAAAAAAAATATAAATAAATAAATAAATATCAGTTGGGGACACTTAAAACATCTGCCTTCTTCTTCGGTGCCATTTTAAACCCCATAGACTTCCCATAGAAACCTTTGGTATCCCTGGCATATGCACACAATACAACTCAACATCAGGCCTGAGATATTTTGCATTTTAATTTGTGTACTGCGTGACCTGTGACAGCTCCCAAATAATGCATTACCTTTAACCTCAAAGACAGTCAATGAGAAAGGGGACAACAGACAACTCTGACTATAGCCGCAAAAACGCATGTTCTATCTATTCATTATCAAATAGACGAAAATAAATGGTGGGGCAAGACGTAAGACTGTGTGTGTGTGTGTGTGTGTGTGTGTGTGTGTGTGTGTGTGTGTGTGTGTGTGTGTGTGTGTGTGTGTTTGACGCAAATCTCTAGAGGAAGGAACAATGCAACCACAACGACAGTATCAAAAGTGGATTACTAAGCCATGACGTGCCTTTTAAAGACAATACCATCTTACTGATCAATGACAGGAAACAACAATAACAACAAGCTACATTCAGTATGCCTATGACACCTCCCATGACCCCTCCCATAGCCCCTCCTATGACCCCGCTGATGACCCCTCCCATGACCCCTCCTATGACCCCGCTGATGACCCCTCTTATGACCCCTCTTATGACCCCGCTGATGACCCCGCTGATGACCCCTCCTATGACCCCGCTGATGACCCATCCTATGGCACCTCCCATGACCCCTTCCATGTCTCTTCCCATGACCCTTCCTATGACCCCTCTCATAACCCCTACCATTACCCCTCCTATGACCCATCCTATGACCCCTCCTTTGACCCCTCCTTTGACCCCTCCCTGTTGGCCTCAACACCAGGTGCAAACACAGACCAGATTCATTGCGAATCTGTTGGTCACGACTAAGTGATTTTATGGAAACATTTGGCTTGGTGCTTGGTGCTTCAACTGTAATGCATAGCAGTATTTTGTTTTCTTATAGTTTGGAATAGCTTGCTAAATTGAGTTTCTAAATCACTTCACTGAGAGGCCAACTTCCCTCAAAATGGTCATATTCTATTACACAAAATATGGTGATTGATCTTATAAGTCAAAGCCAATCTAAAAACAATACTTCATCCTATTCCATCATTAGGAATCAGTCTTGTAATGTAGAAGAGTTTAAACACACTGTTTGTTATATGATTGGCCATACTGTCCGGTCGGTGGATTGGCAGCAAGTGAGATGGAAGAGAGAGAGAGAGTGTGTGATGGTAGAACCGTATGGAGTTGTTCCTCACCAGATGGTAATTATCTTATAGGTTCTGCTCTATGAGGGTGGAGCCAACACACACACACACACACACACACACACACACACACACACACACACACACACACACACACACACACACACACACACACACACACACACACACACACACACACACACACACCAAAGCACACTAGTGCTGAAACCAATGGTGCTTGTTGCATGAACATCTGGCTCGGTCATTAAGTTATATACATGTAAATAGGCACACCGAGGCTTAGAGGATGTTCACTGCCAAACACTACCCTGACAAAGGGTTTTAATTTAATCAAACACAGAGTCATCATGTCTCCCTATGGGACAAACACAATTACTTTAGCTTCATAATCTATGGGACAAACACAATTACTTTAGCTTCATAATCTATGGGACAAACACAATTACTTTAGCTTCATAATCTCTTCATGGGACAAACACAACTACTTTAGCTTCATAATCTATGGGACAAACACAACTACTTTAGCTTCATAATCTATGGGACAAACACAATTACTTTAGCTTCATAATCTATGGGACAAACACAACTACTTTAGCTTCATAATCTATGGGACAAACACAACTACTTTAGCTTCATAATCTATGGGACAAACACATTTACTTTAGCTTCATAATCTATGGGACAAACACAATTACTTTAGCTTCATAATCTTCCTAATGGGACAAACACAACTACTTTAGCTTCATAATCTATGGGACAAACACAATTACTTTAGCTTCATAATCTTCCTAATGGGACAAACACAATTACTTTAGCTTCATAATCTATGGGACAAACACAATTACTTTAGCTTCATAATCTATGGGACAAACACAACTACTTTAGCTTCATAATCTTCCTAATGGGACAAACACAATTACTTTAGCTTCATAATCTTCCTAATGGGACAAACACAATTACTTTAGCTTCATAATCTATGGGACAAACACAACTACTTTAGCTTCATAATCTCTTCATGGGACAAACACAACTATGCTAGCTTCATAATCTCTTCATGGGACAAACACAACTATGCTAGCTTCATAATCTCTTCATGGGACAAATACAACTATGCTAGCTTCATAATCTCTTCATGGGACAAATACAACTATGCTAGCTTCATAATCTCTTCATGGGACAAATACAACTATGCTAGCTTCATAATCTCCCTATGGGACAAACACAACTACCTTAGCTTCATAATCTCCCTATGGGACAAACACAACTACCTTAGCTTCATAATCTCCCTATGGGACAAACACAACTACTTTAGCTTTTGGTTGAGTTTGTTGCCAATTCTGGCAATCCCAACTCCAAATAACTTTGTCTAAATCTATTTTAAAAGTACAAGCTCCGGCTGTGGCTGTCCTCTGTGCATGAAAAATTCTGGTCTTGGTGAGTGCATTTGAGAGGGGAGAGAAAAGGAGATGAATTGAGCAGGTTATGCACACTGGCTGCCTGTGTGACATCACAAATAGAACCGTGTCATTACCTGTGACAGGGTCACCAGTCTGGAGACATCATTTAACATGCCAGCCAATCCTAACACAGCGTGACAGCACCTGTCATGTCCCGGCCAATCAGCATGTGACGGGCACTATAAACAATGTGGATGGGGACAGGAAGCCTTTCAGTCGCCCAGGCAGCAGATGATTAGTAATGACATTTCAGGAAACTGTTTTTTCCATCAGGATCCATTAGGGCTCAAAGCTACCTGGAAACGGGCCCTTTCATCAGGCTCCATTACGTCTCTAAGCTAACTGAAAGCTATCCCTTTCATCATGCTCAAAGCTAATTGGAAACAGGCCCTTCCATCAAGCTCCATTAGGGCTCAAAGCTAACACGAAACTGGCTCTTCAATCAGACTACATTGGGGCTGAAAGCTAACTGGAAACTGGCCCTTTCGTCAGGCTCAATTAGGGCACAAAGCTATCTGGAAACTGGCCCTTCAGTATGCTTTAAATGCCAGGATGCTTTAAATGCCAGGATATTATACTAATTTAGGCTTTTCATCTAGTGGATCTCTTCAAATAAACTGCTTTGCTTTATCTTGGCCAGGTCGCAGTTGTAAATGAGAACTTGTTCTCAACTAGCCTACCTGGTTTTTTGGAAGGTAGCGAAAAGCAAAGCTTCTGCGGTGGTGTTCAAATGTAATTAGCTAAGTAGTTTTTGTTCTCCTTAAAATGATCACAACTTTTTCATTATACATCTTTGAAAACAGATTTGCAGCCTCCTCCTTGCCTATGTCTTACCTAGCTACGTGCTTTAGTAGGACTAGAAGATGACTAGATGATGGCGCTGCAGTGGATAGCAGCCGTTTTATGGGCTCCTGACCAATTCTGCTATTTTGTGTGTGTGTTTTTCTTTAAGCTGATCTTAACTTTTTTTGTACATAATGTCTCTGCCATCATTTCCTACGACCGAAAACAGCTTCTGGGCATCAAAGAAGCAATCACTAATCTCGATTTGGACGAAAATGTCGACTTCAATGAGTTGGCAGCTCTGGACGTTCTGTTTAATCTAGACCAGGCCCTAATCCACGGGAATCGAAAGAGGAAGCATCAGCGAAAAATAGGCAGGCGAGCCTTGATGAAACTACGTCGGTGAGCAAATAGACCGCCATTGCACTCTGTTCTATTGCCGAATGAGCAGTCACTGGAGAACTAACTGAATGAGCTCCGTTCGAGACTACCCAATCAACGGGACCTGAAAAACTGTAATATCCTATATTTTTCAGGGTCTTGGCTGAGCATGGACGTGGATATACGATTCACTGGTTTTTCTTTTCATCGTCAAGACCGGACGGCAGACTCAGGTACAATTAAAGGAGGAGGGGTGTCTCTTTGTTAACAACAGCAGGTGTACAATCTCTAATGTTATTATTAAGGAAGTCTCAAGTTGTTGCTCGCCTGAGTTAGAATACCTCATGATAAGCTATTATGTTTTTGTGGCTGTCTATTTACCGCCACAAACCAATGCTGTCACTAAGACCACACTCAACGAGGTGTTGGAGGGGAGGCCACATCCACATCCTGGAAGTGGTATGTGGTGATGGATAAGGTGTTTGGGGGCTGCCACCCCATCAACCCACCGGTAATCATC
The DNA here is from genome assembly GCF_965601325.2 of Salmo salar. NCBI lineage: Eukaryota > Metazoa > Chordata > Actinopteri > Salmoniformes > Salmonidae > Salmo > Salmo salar. The sequence continues at coordinate 94,254,426 of NC_138296.1, read as the reverse complement.
TCCTCATCCTCCGAAGGAACAGCTGTGGGCTCCTCTCCTTCCGAGAAAGGTCCAGATGTGGAGGCTGGAGAAGGAGCTGGAAGAGGTGATTGCCAGGGAGGCAATGATTAAGAAGAAGTAGTTGTATGTATTTTGTATGTATTTTACTAATAGCTATTAATCTATTCATTTTCTACTGTTTTTGGTAAAGTGCTTTTTTTTAAACCCAAAGGGAATTTCTGTTTTCTCATTGAAAACAGAGTCATGTTCGTAATAAAGATGTTAATTTGATACCGGTTATCTACTGTTGGTGTGTTTTACTTTCAACATTTCAACATAAAAAAATGCCCTCGCACATCTCAGCCATCTTGTTGCTGGTGCATAGTAACAATTAGATACATTGAAGGAAAAGAGAAACCTGCTCACTGCTCTTGCTAGTATCACCTTTTTATTGAAACTTACATGTCGGCCTCTTGGCCTTCATCAGAGCTTTTTGCTCTACTAAACTAAATAAACCATCTTTGGTATAATAATACTAATTGATTAAATGTCTGTAGTACTTTTCAAAACGCATCAAAAGCAATGAATAAGCAATACATCATCATGAGTAGCCTAGCTATAGATGGCTAGCTCAACCAATATATCATGAGTAGCCTAGCTATAGTTAGCTAGGTCAACCAATACATCATGAGTAGCCTAGCTATAGTTGGCTAGGTCAACCAATATATCATGAGTAGCCTAGCTATAGTTAGCTAGCTCAACCAATACATCATGAGTAGCCTAGCTATAGTTGGCTAGGTCAACCAATATATCATGAGTAGCCTAGCTATAGTTAGCTAGCTCAACCAATACATCATGAGTAGCCTAGCTATAGTTGGCTAGGTCAACCAAATGCAATGTTCCAAATGCTAGCTATTTAGCCAACGTTAGCCGAAAACAACAACATTCCGGTACTCTGGTTTAGTGAAAGGTCACACACACACACACACACACACACACACACACACACACACACACACACACACACACACACACACACACACACACACACACACACACACACACACACACACACACACACACACACACACACACACACACACACACACACACGTTACATTACGGTAGTCCATCATATCCGATGATGAATTCTTTGACTGTAGTGTCCAATCTGAGATCCACAAACTTTATTGCGGGTGGGGCATGTGCAGTCTGTGTTGGCGGGGGCAGGCATGGTTGTATGTCTCTTGAGCTGTTTGTAGCGGTTCATCTGCCTCCCTACAGACCGCCGGCCAAGATGTAGCTGGCCCCCCCTACAGACCACCAGCCAAGATGTAGCTGGCCCCCCCTACAGACCGCCAGCCAAGATGTAGCTGGCCATACAGGATCTTCCGTGACAAGCACTCCTGAGACATTCTAATGACATGCCCAAGCCAGCGCAGTTGTTGTTGGGTGACCATGGCCTCCATACTCTTGCAGTTGGTCTTAGCCCGTGCTTAATTTGAGCCGGATCCTGCCGGAACAGGATCCGGCACCTCTCAGAATTGACCTTGTTTGTTCTGGCACCTATTTGCCCGGCTCCGGATCCTCAAGCGGCATTATTTAGAACATTTGTTCACTGTTTGCAACGTACATATTCTTTTTTAAAGCGAGTTAAATCAAGTTGCCTCCTGGTTATTTCTCCCGCCTCCCATAAAAACCATAATGTAAAAGCACGGTGATCCTTCTGTGTAGTCATCCTAATCCTTCTGCACTGCATTTCAGACCTGCTCTCTTATTTGTACACAGAGGTTATGGGGAGGGCCTGCGAGGTAAGTAACTGATCTTGAAACAGGTCTTTGCAGTGGTGGTAAGCTATTGAAGTGGTCCCTACATAATCACGTCACGTAGCCTAGGCTAATTGGCTGAATTTAAAACTGAGGGAAAGCCAAGTCAATAATGAATAAGAAAAGGTCATCAACTTTGATGAAGTTTTTCCAAGTCCAAAAATTCTGAAAAATATTGTGAATCAAACCCGAAACGAGCCAGAGAACTGTCAGCGGCAGATGAGAGGAGTGAGAAGCAAACTGCTGCTGATGGCGATGCCTTAGCTAGCAGCACTGCTTATCTCACCAGTACAGCATCACCACCGGCACCTCCACTAGCTAGTAGGCCTACTAGCGAATCAGACTCGCCGGGAGAGGTGAAATACTTACTTACAAGCCCTTTACCAACAATGCAGTTCAAGAGTTAAAATAGAGTTAAGAAAATATTTACAAAATAAAACAAAGTAAAAATGTAATAAAAAGTTACATAATAAATTAACAATAATGAGGTTATAAACAGGCAGTACGGGTGCCGAGTCAATTTTCGGGGGTACTGGTTAGTCGAGGTAATTGGTACATGCAGGTAGGGGTAAAGTGAGTATGCATAGTGTCGTGTCTTTGGCTATGCCGGATTAAGTGATATGACATGCTGTTCTATGAAATAATTTCTCTGTAATTAATATTACCTGATTAAGCTAATCATGTAAATGTAATTAACTAGAAAGTCGGGGCACCACAAAATAATGTTTATAGAGCTGTTATCTTCCGAATAAACTCTTAAAGACCTGGTAGTCTTTTACATTAATAGCAGTCAATATTTAATTGTCACCTTATTCAGTCTCATCTGAAAGTTTTAAATTCTTGGTTATCTTCATGAACCCTGGCTAACAAGTTGAATCAGCAATGCAAAATTTGGTTTAATTATTTATTTACTAAACACCTAAATAATCACACAGAATTACATATACACAGAATGGATCATACATTGATTACAAATTATGACATAAAGGAAAACGTCCCTAGCGGACGGAACAGATATGACAGCTGGTTACACAAAGAAAGGGGGTTGGTTTTTGAATGAAAGAGCGGGAAGACTGAGGAAAAAAGGGAGAAGCTATGCTATCGTAAATACAGAATCTTATGCATTCTAAATAAGATGGAAGGCCGGGTTGCCCAGCAGGGATCTCCTGTCCTCTGAAGAATGTCTCTGGTGGTAAACTGGATACTTTGTAGTATCGTTGTGTGTTTTAGACTGGATACGTCGTCTGTCCTTTCCTAGCCCACGTTTACAGCGGCTGCTGCTAACTCAACGGCTAGGAGGTATCACTTCTGGAGTGAATAAGAGTTCAAAGTTCATACCAAGTTGCCATACTTTTAAGCTCGTGCTATATTCTGGCTGCTATAGTCGAAATTCATCCTTTAGGCATGTCGATCGTCACCTTCACATTGAACACGATGCTAATTTCGTTAGGTTATTATCTGAGCCCTTTTAACATAGGACCGTCGTCCTCACGTCTTCGGAACAGAAAGTTGGATTTTCGTCAACGGGTTTATATCGGGGTGAAGAGAAGGGCGTGTTTCATAGTTTACAACCAAAGTCTGTTCACTTGAGCGGGGCCTCTGAGTGAGCAGAGTTTCTCTATGACAAGCCATTCTCTCATTTAAGAAGCAAAAATTACATTTACTCTTTTCACAAATAGTTTCATATTTAAACATTTAAATTGCACAACAATTCCATGTGACTTTCCAAGATACAGTTTATGTCATCCTGTCATTAGTAGTAATGTCCCAGACAACAACTGATCTGAGATCATATTCATTAAGTACCGACGCACATTTTCAACTGGTTGGATTACCGATATATGGTTCCGTTTCCCACCTTTTGATGTTACCAGACTCTCTATGTTACAAAGGCTTTACAAGAGTCAACTCTATAAAGTAGAGAGAGAGAAAAGGGGAAAGGTATTTATGGGGGTCATAAACCTCCCCCAACAGGCCAACGTCATGACAATAGATAATAAACAGCGAGTAGCAGCAGTGTAAAAACAAAGTGGGGTTCAATGTAAATTGCCCTGGTGGCCATTTGATTATTGTTCAGCAGTCTTATGGCTTGGGGATAGAAGCTGTTAAGGAGCCTTTTGGTCCCAGACTTGGCACTCCGGTACCGCTTGCCGTGTCGTATTAGAGAGAACAGTCTATGACTTGGGTGACTGGAGTCTTCGACAACTTTTTGGGCCTTCCTCTGACACCGCCTAATTTATACAGTATGTCCTGGATGTCAGGAAGCTTAGCCCCAGTGATGTACTGGGCTATACGCACTACCCTCTGTAGTGCCTTGTGATTGGATGCCGAGCAGTTTCCATACCAGGCGGTCAGGATGCTCTCGATGGTGCAGCTGTAGACCCTTTTGAGGATCTGGGGACCCATGCCAAATCTTTTCAGTCTCCTGAGGGGGAAAATACCTCGAGACTATTTTAATATCCTCTGACAAGGAGGCTAAACGTCACAGGCCCGCTCATGGTTTTGAGCGAGAAATTGACTGTTAGGAGTTACATGGACTTGACATGGGGAGAATTCTCTATTCCAATGTTGCTTGCTCCAACATACAGCAACATATTTCATCCGAAGTGAAATGAAAACGATTTGAAAGAATATTACAGTGCTATCCCCAAATCAGCCTAATGCTCGATGAGGCTACTAGTTTGAATAAAAAGAGTGCCTTGATTGTATACATCAGACTTCAGCTGACAGATATGGACGTACCAGCTAACATTTTTGTTGATCTTTTTCTGCTGTGGTAATTGTCCTTAATCTATTATCTTCATTAGAAGTTATAAAGTTTACTGAGGACTTTCTCTCCAAAACCCTCATTGGAATTGCATGTGATGGTGCATCTGTCATGCTGAGACGCAAGAGCAGAGTAGCAACAAGACTCCAGGCCCTCTTCCCTAATATAAATGTTTGGCACTGCTCGGCACACAGACTTGAGTTCGCAGTAGGTGATCATTTAAAAATACTGATGGACAAGCTATATGTACTTTACAGCATATCCAATAAAAACTGAATGGAGCTGAGGGAGTGCACAGAGTTTAGACAATCAGCTGTGCAAAATCGGCAGGATGATGGGTGGCATTTAGTTTTAGAACTGTAGAGTCCGTGTGGAAAAATTACCAGGCTCTTCATAAGCATTTCACCACAGCAGCTGAGGATACCTCCCACGACGTTGTGACCTGTCAGAACTATAGTGGCCTCGCCATGAGCACATCCTCGCATGCTTATGTGTGATGCACTTCAAGAACAATCTGGATTGTCACTCAAGCTCCAAAAGAGAGACTGTACAATTATTACTGCACACAGGGCAGTCACCAGGGAAGCGAGGGTGTTCAGTGCAATGGCAGAGCAGCCAGGCCAACACACACAACTCAGCCAGAGAGGGATTCAGGAGAACTCTTTCCATGGCGTCAAACTGAATGTTGGAAGACCCTGTGACAGAGTCCTTAATCAGAGGGAGCTTTTTGAGAGCTTGGCGAGGAACATGGACGCTAGAATGTTCTCTCAAGGAGGATGGGCGGTGGACAATACAGGATACAGCCAGTTCATAGAGGACGTGCAATACTGGCCGGAGGACGCAGGAGCACTGTATGAAAAAAACAGAGATAGAATCTCTCTGCCAGCGGTTTGGCATTGACAGTCCACTTACGGTCATACAGACCTACAGGCAGTACAGGGACACTAATGGTAATGATAAAGAAGACGGTCAACACCATCCCCATCTCCAGTGCAGAATGCGAGCGTGGATTTTCTCAAATGAATCTGATTTACACCTCAACCCGCGCCCCTCTGCATACCTCCACCATATCAGGGCTACTCTATCTGAACCTTGTTGGCCCACCCCTGACCAAATTCAACCTAGTCCCCTATGTGAGGTCATGGATTGCTAAAGGACACAGACACCAGGAGCAAAACAAGAAATAGGGAGGAGAAGACGCAGGAGGAAATGGCTGTGTTGTGGGAGGTTTTGGAAAACTAACTTTTTCCTTTACGAACTTGTTCTGTACTGTAACGTTAATCTGAATTTGTGCTTCATACTATCACATAGTTTAAATCACATATATTTAAATATGTTTTAGCTTACATTGATTTATTTTAATAACCTCTCTAGGCTAGATGGGACGCTACCGTCCCACCTGACCAACATCCAGTGAAAGTACAGGGTGCCAAATTCAAACTACGGAATTGTAAATATTTAACATTCTTGAAAATACACATGCAATATGTCAAATTAAAGCTTGACTTCTTGTTAATCCAGCCACGGTGTCAGATTTCAAAAAGGCTTTACAGCGAAAGCAAACCATGCGATTATCTGAGGACAGCACCCCATCAAACAAACACAGACAATCATATTTCATCCCGCCAGGCGCGACACAAAACTCAGAAATAACGATATAATTCATGCCTTACCTTTGAGGAGCTTCTTCTGTTGGCACTCCAATATGTCCCATAAACATCACAAATGGTCCTTTTGTTCGACTAATTCCATCGTTATATCTCCATAATGTCCATTTTTTTAACACTGGTTCCAACTCGCGCAACATGACTACAAAATATCTAATAAGTTACCTGTAAACTTGTTCCAAACATTTCAAACAACATTCCTAATATAACTTTAGGTATTTTTTTACGTAAATAATCGATAAAATTTAAGACGGGATAAACTGTGTTCAGTACAGGACGAAAACAAAGTGGAGCGAGCTTTCTGGTCGCGCGCCCAAACCACAACAGTACACTAGACTCGACCCTCATTCTGAACAGCAATACTTCTTCATTACTCAAAAGAAAAACATCAACCAAGCGATAGGAATTGCAAGCAAGTGCCTTAGAAATCTAGATCCACATAGAAAACCCATTGAAAAGAGTGACCTCAACAACAACAAAAAATCCTGGATGGTTTGTCCTCGGGGTTTCGCCTGCCAAATAAGTTCTGTTATACTCACAGACATCATTCAAACAGTGTTATGCATATGCTAGCTTCTGGGCCTGAGTAGCACGCAGTTTACCTTGGACACACTTTTCATACGGACGTGAAAATACCGCCCCCTAGCCAAGAGAGGTGTTTAAGAATATTCTGATATCAAATCAAATGATTGTGATATGTTTGTTCTACTGCTACATTGATGTCTTGAAAATGATATGAAATGCAGGTCTTGGATGCCCCACAGCTGGGTATGTGGGCATATGCATATGGCAGGTGTTCTGCAGTCACGCCTAATAATGTTGAAAATTAGGCTATAAGAAATGTAGACTTGTAAGCCCCACAGCTATACTAGAGTATGTGGGCATAGTATATGTTTGAGACCAACGTGACGGTGGCTGTATCTCTCACATAACTAGAATGAGATTCACTTTCTATGCTCTCTCTCCCTCTCTGCTCTGATAGACATGAGCCCGAACTCTCATCTCTCAAGCGTTGCACTTAATCATTTATTTAGACTCTATGCTGTATGCCACCAAAACATTTGATCAACTTTCAAATATTGTTTCACAAAAGAGAGAGAGAGAGAGGCTTTTGGCACGATCGCATCGGCCATCACCAGCAAGTGATCTGTGCATCATTGGGTGAGTCAGTGGAACTGGAAAGCATTTTTAGGACTATAATTTTCCTCCTCATATTTTAGCCTACAATATGTGTCTCTACAGACCTAGGCCTAATCTCTGATTCTCCATTTGTAGCCTGCCATTTTGATCATTTGTGTGCTATTAATTAACAAGCTATTCTGCCAAAGTCATGTAAAATGATGTAAAATTATGCAATTTATAAAACGGACAACGTTTTCCCGGACATTATGCTACAAAAAATGTACCCCATGTGTGCAACTTCTGTAAGTGCCTCCACTCTACTGCTCTATGCCACTACACAAATGCAATGGTATGAATGCAATGCTTTATTATAAAGGAGATTTGTTTTTTTTCTCCATTCATCCCGGTACCTCAGAACTCCCCAGGTCACCCAACTCTCCTGCTCACTGTTTGTTCCCGGCAACTCCCGATTTACAAATTAAGCACTGGTCTTAGCAAGTATTTCTGTGTGGGGCACACCGTTCCACCAAGTGATTCCCAGGATGCATTGCAGGCATCTTATGTGGAGCTCCCTCAATCCTATTTTGAATTTTGAGGTCGATGCTGCAGTCCTCCGAGAGAATTCTACCCAGGTATTTTAAGGATGGGACTATTGCCAGTAATTTGTGTTCAATGGTGGAGACAGGCATGGTGGGTGGAGGGCTGGATCTCCATTGGCAGACCACCTCTGTCTTGGTGGTGTTGATAGACAGTCCCATCCTGCTGTAGACCCTCAGAGCCGCCACAAGGATGGACTGAAGGTCTTCCAGAGCACAGACATCAGCATACTGCAGCTCAAGAACCCGCTCCGTAGTAACTTTGGTGGTTGCTTGGAATCTCCTGATATTGAATTGGTTTCCATCCAGCCTGAAGTACACTGCAACTCCGCTGCTGTCCTCAGCCTACTTGTGGAGAAGCTGGGTGACACATAGGAGGAAGATGTTAAATAGTACCGGTGCCAGCACACACCCCTGCCTCACACCGATGCTTACTCCAAAGGGCACTGACTCCTGCCCTCCTATTGCCACCCAAGCCATCATCCCATCATGGAACTGGCAATGGATGTTGACAAATTTGTCTGGACAGCCAAATTTGAGTAGAATGCCCCATAGTAGTTCCCTGCTCACAGTGTCGAAGGTCTTGGAGATGTCGACAAATGCCATGAAACCCTTGCGTTTTCTGCTGAGCACGCAAGGTTGTTTGCCCTTCCTTGTGTGATGGACACCATTGCTGGCAGAGGGTAGCAGATGTGGGGCTGTTGAGAGTAGCCCTGTGTGCTTTGTGAATATTGTCCAGTAAGGTTGTGATGGTGTCAGAGTTTTCATCAAACCATTCCTGATGTTTCCTACCTCTGTAGCCAATGGAGTGGGCCGCTGCCTGATAGAGCACTGAGCTGATAGATGCCCACTTCTGGTCTGTGGGGTCCTCTGCGCTCAGAAGAGGCTCAGTCTTCTGGTCCGTGTGGTCCTCTGCGCTCAGAAGAGGCTCAGTCTTCTGGTCCGTTTGGTCCTCTGCGCTCAGAAGAGGCTCAGTCTTCTGGTCCGTTTGGTCCTCTGCGCTCAGAAGAGGCTCAGTCTCCCTCAGTCTTTCAGCGAGAGAGCGACGGGAGTCATCCCTTACTGCTGCTTTCTCAAGCTGGACACAGTGCAGATACCTCTTGCTGGACTTCTGCAGGCATTGGGGGGGGACGTATTCTCACCTGTAGTTTAGCCAGTATCATACGGTGATCTGTCCTGCATTTTGCACCCCTCATGGCACGTGTCAACAGGACGTCATTAGTGTCAGAACGTCTCACTATGACGTAGTAAATCAGGTGCCAGTGTTTGGAGCGTGGGGGCATCCATGATCTTTTATATTTGTTCTTCTGGAACAAGGTGTTAGTGATGATGAGGTCATGCTCGGCACATAGAGTCAGCAGTCTCATGCCGTTCTCATTGACCTGGCCAACAGCATGCCTACCCAGCACTCCACTCCATATCCTGTTGTTCTGCCTCATTTTCAGATGGTAATGTTGGTGCGTGTGCACTGAGAAGAGTAACATAAGGCATATTGGCTAGGGGGATATGGAGAGACATGAGTCTTTCACTTATGCCGACAGGTGTTTCGGTGAGGCTGGGTAAAAGGCTGTTCTTAGTTGCCAGTCCCACACCGTGCTGATGTTGTCCACCCGGAAGGTAACCTTTCCAGGATAAGGTGTAGCCTTCTTCCTCCTCTTTCAGGGAAACTTCATTCAGAATCCTGGTCTCTCTCAGGGCAGCAATGTCAATGTTCTGGCGTCTTAGTCCTGCAGCAATCAAAGCTGTTCCCTGATGGGGTCTATCGCTATTATTGTCAGTGTCCAAAAGAGTTTGGATGTTCTATGTCGCAAGTTTCAGGGGAATTATTTTCTTAAGCATTTTTCGACCGCTGAGTTGAACTCCCAATAGGTGCAGTAACCTATCCAGGAAGGAGTGAGTGGGCAATTTTTAGGCCACCTTTTCTAGACCTCTCCCAAGCTGGGGTGAGCAGTGTGGTTCCTAAATAGGGCTGCTTAGTCATACAGGGGTCTGCTGAGAGCAGCTGCCACTCAAGTCCCAACTGCTGGCAACCATAATAGCCCTGTACCGCTGGCGTGTCTGATTAAGACCTTCTGGTGCATTCACTCCTGCCCCCGTCACCAGACACCCCAATGCCGCCAGACTTTAGTTCGGTTTCCGGTTGATGGATACCTGCGAAAAGTAAGTTATTTAAAGTGCTACTGAGGGTGCGCAATCTCCAACAGCACTTCTTCACTGTAGGAAGGTGAATTCCAGTGGCAAGGGGGGAAACCCAGGACGAGCAGTATCTTCCACAGCTGCAGGAGGCTGCCGAATCCCCAGTCTGTCTGCGTCCGCTAACCGCACACCACCAGCACGCTGCTTTTCTCTCAAGGTGTGCTCCTCTAGCCTTTGTTGTGCCAGACTAACCCACAAGGCAGCGGGGCAGTAGTTGATGGCTGCCAGGACGTGTCCACGCAGAGGTGGGCCTGTACAGATGCATTTCTGGGGCCCACTGCTGCTCCGAGATCCCTTGCCAGTTTGCCTGGAGTTTTAAGTACTTCAATTGACAAATTCGGCACATTTGGGCAAACTCCTGGCAGACTTGATTCAAAATCTTGTGCAGTAATGTAATTCTTCACTGGATCAGTCTGACACTTTGCACACACACTGCTGCCATCTGCTGGTCAAAATCTAAATTTCACCTAGACTCCTATATAAAAGTATGGCCTTTCTCTTAACTTTCAAAGATAATAAAAACAAAAAACAAAAACACAATTTTTTTGTTTGTATTATCTTTTACCAGATCTAATGTGTTATGTTCTCCTACATTAATTTCACATTTCCACAAACTTGAAAGTGTTTCCTTTCAAATGGTATCAAGAATATGCATATCCTTGCTTCAGGTCCTGAGCTACAGGCAGTTAGATTTGGGTATGTCATTTTAGGTGAATTCTTTTTTTAAAAGTATGTTCCTCAAGACAACCAGTTAACGTGTTTCGCCTCGAGGAGACCGGACAGCAGTCTACATCATGGAGAGGCTTTGTACCGTCAAAGGGAGATTGTTACCCAATTCACTAATCGGCGGGAGCGAGCAGTGATCGAGAGTTTGCAAGCACATGGTAAGCGGGCATGCAACTTACATCTACTTAGGCAGTACTGCACTAGACGTGTCACATGCACCCTGCGGTTGCCTGCCGAGACACACACACACACACACACACACACACACACACACACACACACACACACACACACACACACACACACACACACACACACACACACACACACACACACACACACACACACACACACACACACACACACACACAGGTATGGTTGATATTGATTAGCATGCGTTTCATCAGAGGGACATCACAGTAGTCAGCGAGATAGATGCCTGGTGTCATGACAACACATCAAACCCACCCCACCTCCCCAATGGTCTGAAGGTTGTTAAAAGATACTGCTGCTGCTGGCAGTCTGATACTGCAGCCCAACTAGCTCCCTAGTCCTTATATAGCGCCCATAGGGCTCTGGTACAAAGTAGTGAATTATGTAGGGAATAGGGTGCCAGTTGTGAAGCTGTCTGTCTCTGTGCTGAGGTGGAGGTAGGTGAAACATTACCTGTCATACGGCAAGTGCTGACAAGGAGAATGACGTTCACACAGGAAAATTTACAGACTGACCCTCACCTCTCCTACTATTCGCTTCTCCTGTCCTGTCCTCTCCTCTCCTCATCTTCTCCTCTCTTCATCATCTCCTCTTGTCCTCTCCACCTCACCTCCTCTCCTCCTCTTCACTTCTCCTCTCCTCTCCTCTCTTCTCGTCCTCTTCGCTTTTCCTCTCCTCTCTTCTCCTCTCCATTCCTCCACTCTTCATCATCTCCTCTTGTCCTCTCCCCCCTCTCCTCCTCTCCTCTGCTTCACTTCTCCTCTCCTCTCTTCTCTTCTCTTCTCGTCTCGTCTCTTCTCTTCTCTTCTCTTCTCCTCTCCATTCCTCCTCTCTTCATCTCCTCCTCTCCTTCTATTCTCCGCCCCTTGACCCCCTGTCTTAGACCACCCTGTCATCTTATAGTGTCTGTCTGTTTTGTTGGTAGTGTCAACAGCAATAGGGCTGTCTAGAGGAATACTGCTGTGACACGGGAAAGTCTGATAATAATCGTGTGAAAGAAGTTATAAGACATGTTTTTCATTTTACTGTGGACATTATGAAAGGGCATGAATGGGAAAAACAACATGACTTTCAAAGGCTTCCTATGACAACACTCAGTTAAAAAACTTTGGCTCTGATCTGTTTTGCTAATCTGTGTGTGAGTCTTAAACAGAGCACAGTTTAGTTTGGATCATCTTTTTGGATTCCTTATTGTTCTGCCTAATGCGGGTTTATTAACCCACGTTCCTCTCTCTCCGTCACTCTCTCCGTCACTCTCTGTCACTCTCTCTCCGTCACTCTCTCTCCGTCTCACTCTCTCTCCGTCACTCTCTCTCCGTCTCACTCTCTCTCCGTCACTCTCTCTCCGTCACTCTCTCTCCGTCTCACTCTCTCCGTCACTCTCTCTCCGTCTCACTCTCTCTCCATCTCTCCCTCTCCGTCTCACTCTCTCCGTCACTCTCTCTCCGTCTCACTCTCACCGTCACTCTCTCTCCATCTCACTCTCTCTCCGTCACTCTCTCTCCGTCACTCTCTCTCCGTCACTCTCTCTCCGTCTCTCTCTCTCCGTCACTCTCTCTCCGTCTCACTCTCTCTCCATCTCTCCCTCTCCGTCTCTCCCTCTCCCCCTCTCTCCCTCTCTCCCTCTCCCCCTCTCTCCCTTTCCCTCTCTGTCTGTCCCTCTCTAGTTCTCTCTCGCCGTCTCACTCTCTCCGTCACTCTCTCTCCGTCTCACTCTCTCTCCGTCTCACTCTCTCTCCGTCTCTCCCTCTCCGTCTCTCCCCTCTCTCCTCTCTCCTTTTCCCTCTCTGTCTCTCCCTCTCCGTCTCTCCCTCTCCCCCTCTCTCCCTCTCTCCCCCTCTCTCCCTTTCCCTCTCTGTCTCTCCCTCTCTAGTTCTCTCTCTCTCTAGTTCTCTCTCTCTCTAGTTCTCTCTCTCTCTCATGTTCTCTTTCTTTCTTTAATCCCATCTTTCTCTAGCTGAATCCAAAGAAAAACATCTGTTATCATTGATTGCCATCAGTGCCCCTGTGTGACACCGCCTGGCTGTATTCCCTATGGGCCCTGGACAAAAAGTAGTAAACAGGGAACATGGTTTCATTTGGAATGCTACCCAGCTATAGCGGGAGAAGAAAGACATTGGGATGCTACCCAGCTATAGCGGGAGAAGAAAGACATTGGGATGCTACCCAGCTCTACCGGCAGAAGAAAGACATTTGGAATGCTAACCAGCTCTAGCGGGAGAAGAAAGACATTGGGATGCTACCAGCTCTAGCGGGAGAAGAAAGACATTGGGATGCTAACCAGCTCTAGCGGGAGAAGAAAGACATTGGGATGCTAACCAGCTCTAGAGGGAGAAGAAAGACATTGGGATGCTACCCAGCTCTACCTGGAGAAGAAAGACATTTGGAATGTTTCCCAGCTCTAGCGACAGAAGAAAGACATTTGGGATGCTAACCAGCTCTAGCGGGAGAAGAAAGACATTTGGGATGTTACCCAGCTCTAGCGACAGAAGAAAGACATTTGGGATGCTACGCAGCTATAGCGGGAGAAGAAAGACATTTGGGATGCTACGCAGCTATAGCGGGAGAAGAAAGACATTTGGGATGCTACGCAGCTATAGCGGGAGAAGAAAGACATTTGGGATGCTACGCAGCTATAGCGGGAGAAGAAAGACATTTGGGATTCTACCCAGCTCTACCAGGAGAAGAAAGACATTTGGAATTCCACCCAGCTCTAGCGGGAGAAGAAAGACATTTGGAATTCCACCCAGCTCTAGAGGGAGAAGAAAGACATTGGGATGCTACCCAGCTCTACCGGGAGAAGAAAGACATTTGGAATTCTAACCAGCTCTAGCGAGAGAAGAAAGACATTGGGATGCTACCCAGCTCTAGCGACAAAAGAAAGACATTTGGGATGCTAACCAGCTCTAGCGGGAGAAGAAAGACATTTGGGATGCTAACCAGCTCTAGCGGGAGAAGAAAGACATTTGGGATGAAGTGTAATTAATACCATAATGAGCTAATATGTTATCCCACACCACCGTGTTGGCACAGAGACAGTAATCACTGACAGTAATGGGCAAGTCATATATCCAGGGTCTGGTCTTCTGTTGTGTGTTGAGGTCTCCCCCTCCTGTCAGTCTCATGTAATATACTGCAGAGAGACACTGCTGGATTAGACCCACCGGTTGTAGAAACTGCAGAGAGACACTGCTGGATTAGACCCACCTGTTGTAGAAACTGCAGAGAGACACTGCTGGATTAGACCCACCGGTTGTAGAAACTGCAGAGAGACACTGCTGGATTAGACCCACCGGTTGTAGAAACTGCAGAGAGACACTGCTGGATTAGACCCACCTGTTGTATAAACTGCAGAGAGACACTGCTGGATTAGACCCACCGGTTGTATAAACTGCAGAGAGACACTGCTGGGGAAACAATGGGGTCATCTGTTGTCTGCATGAACATGTGTCTTTTTTTTAATGCGTGGTGAAATCTAGGCTTACACTTCACATGATGACTCATACTGAATTTAATTCCCCTGCTCTATCTATCGATCCATTCAGTCAGACTGCCATCCTAGAAGTCCTGTCTCCTGATCCATTCGTCAGACTGCCATCCTAGAAGTCCTTTCTCCTGATCCATTCAGTCAGACTGCCATCCTAGAAGTGATTTCTCCTGATCCATTCAGTCAGACTGCCATCCTAGAAGTCCTTTCTCCTGATCCATTCAGTCAGACTGCCATCCTATAAATCCTGTCTCCTGATCCATTCAGTCAGACTGCCATCCTAGAAGTCCTGTCTCCTGATCCATTCAGTCAGACTGCCATCCTATAAATCCTGTCTCCTGATCCATTCAGTCAGACTGCCATCCTAGAAGTCCTGTCTCCTGATCCATTCAGTCAGACTGCCATCCTATAAATCCTGTCTCCTGATCCATTCAGTCAGACTGCCATCCTAGAAGTCCTTTCTCCTGATCCATTCAGTCAGACTGCCATCCTAGAAGTGATTTCTCCTGATCCATTCAGTCAGACTGCCATCCTAGAAGTCCTTTCTCCTGATCCATTCAGTCAGACTGCCATCCTATAAATCCTGTCTCCTGATCCATTCAGTCAGACTGCCATCCTAGAAGTCCTTTCTCCTGATCCATTCAGTCAGACTGCCATCCTATAAATCCTGTCTCCTGATCCATTCAGTCAGACTGCCATCCTAGAAGTCCTTTCTCCTGATCCATTCAGTCAGACTGCCATCCTAGAAGTGATTTCTGCTGATGTCAAAGTGAGCAATTGGATCGTACCTAACCAATCAGATTATATCAAAGCCAATGAGTATTTCCGAAATGCCACCTTACCCACGTGTGTTCATGCTCTGTTCTGCTCATCATTTATTGGGACCAATCAGAAAAGTTTGAATGTGTTTGCAATAGAGAAGTTGTCGGGGAGGAGATTAAATCCAGACTCATCGCCGAGAAGAAACGTTAGTGGGCGTGGCGTTTGGCAGGGGCTTAGTGGATGGGGAGCCAGGTTAACCTCATTTATAAGCAGTACATTAGCATTTCTTATGTCATAGGTATTTCATGAACGCGTACGTCAACATCTGCATGTTGATATTTGTGGTATGTGTTGCGGTTGTTGATGTAAGCATGTGCAGTATGTGACCAATTATCAAAGAGAGATTAGCACTGGTCAAAAGATTATGTACTCATAGGGTTCTAAAACTCCTGCCATGGTGGGGTGTTTTCTGATTCCTTCTATTTGGTTTTATAAGAGGGAAATTGGTGCTCTAAAATGATTATCAGAGGCAGCAGCACTTTTGTATATATTGTATCAATACAATGAAAGCTGTTTGTGATTGAATAAATTAGTGGCATGGATTCATACTGTGATAAATGGTAAACAACCAACGGTGCATTTGGAAAGTATTCAGACCCCTTCATCTTTTCCACATTTTGTTACGTTGCAGCCTTATTCTAAAATGGATTAAAAAATATATATTTATACTCATAAATCTACACACAATACCCCATAATGACAAAGCAAAAATAGTTTTTAGAAATGTTTGAAAGAAAAAAAAAAAAAAACAGGAAAAATGAATTTTAAAAAGTATTCAGATCCTTTGCTATGAGACACGAAATTGAGCTCAGGTGCATCCTGTTTCAATTGATCATCCTTGAGATGTTTCTACAACTTGATTGGAGTCCACCTGTGGTAAATTTCATTGATTGGACATGATTTGGAAAGGCACACACCAGTGTTTTCTGGTCCTACAAATTTGTTTGGTTTTCAGCAGGCAAAAAAGTTATACTTCCAAAAAGTTATACTTTTTACTCATCTGTCCATAGAACATTCTTCCAAGAGTCTTGATGATCATCCAGGTGCTTCCTGGAAAACTTGAGTCAACTTTTTGGATGGCATGGGTCCCATTATGTCTGGCGAAAACCAAACACTGCATTCCACAGTAAGAAACTCATACCAATGGTCAAGCATGGTGGTGGAAGTGTGATGGTTTGGGGATTCTTTGCTGCCTTAGGATCAGGATGACTTTCTTTAATAGAAGGAACCATGAATTGTCCTCTGTACAGTTCCTTGCAAAAGTATTCATCCCCCTTTGCGTTATTCCTATTTTGTTGCATTACAACCTGTAATTTAAATAGATTTTTATTTGGATTTCATGTAATGGACATACACAAAATAGTCCAAATTGGTGAAGTGAAATGAAACAAAAAATTACTTGTTAAAACAAATTCAAAAAAATAAAAAACGGAAAAGTGGTGCGTGCATATGTATTCACCCCCTTTGCTATGAAGTCCCTAAATAAGATCTGGTGCAACCAATTACCTTCAGAAGTCACATAATTTGTTAAATAAAGTCCACTTGTGTGCAATTTAAGTGTCACATGATCTGTCACATGATCTCAATACCTGTTCTGAAAGGCCCCAGAGTCTGCATCTCCACTAAACAAGGGGCACCACCAAGCAAGCGGCACCATGAAGACCAAGGAGCTCTCCAAACATGTCAGGGACAAAGTTGTGGAGAAGTACAGATCAGGGTTGGGTTATAAAAAAATATCTGAAACTTTGAACATCCCACGGAGCACCATTAAATCCATTATTAAAAAACAGAAAGAATATGGCACCACAACAAATCTGCCAAAAGAGGGCTTTCCACCAAAACTCACAGAGCAGGCAAGGAGGGCATTAATCAGAGAGGCAACAAAGTGACCAAAGATAACCCTGAAGGAGTTGCAAAGCTCCACAGCGGAGATTTGACACTTCAATCCGTACACTCCACAGAGCTGGGCTTTACAGAAGAGTGGCCAGAAAAAAAACATTGCTTAAAGAAAATAAATAAGCAAACACGTTTGGTGTTACGCCAAAAGGCATGTGAGAGACTCCCCAAACATATGGAAGAAGGCACTCTGGTCAGATCAGACTAAAATGTAGCTTTTTGGCCATCAAGGAAAACGCTATGTCTGGCGCAAACCCAACACCGCTCATCACCCCGAGAACAACATCCCATGCCTGGTGGATGTTTTTCATCGGCAGGGATTGGGAAACTGGTCAGAATTGAAGGAATGATGGATGGCGCTAAATACAGCGAAATTCTGGAGGGAAACCATTATCAGTCTTCCAGAGATTTGAGACTGGGACTGAGGTTCACCTTACAGCAGGACAATGACCCTAAGCATACTGCTAAAGCAACACTTGAGTGGTTTAAGGGGAAACATTTAAATGTCTTGGAACAGCCTAGTCAAAGCCCAGACCTCAATCCAATTGAGAATCTGTGGTATGACTTAAAGATTGCTGTACACCTGCAGAACCCATCCAATTTGAAGGAGCTGGAGCAGTTTTGCCTTGAAGAATGGGCAAAAATCCCAGTGGCTAGATGTGCCAAGTTTATGGAGACATACCCCAAGAGACTTGCGGCTCTACAAAGTATTGACTTTGGGGGGGTGAATAGTTCTGCACGCTCAAGTTTTCAGTTTTTTTGTCTTATTTCTTGTTTGTTTCACAATAAAAAATATTTTGCATCTTCAAAGTGGTAGGCATGTTGTTTAAATCAAATGATACAAACCTACAAAAAATATATATTTTAATTCCAGGTTGTAAGGCAACAAAATAGGAAAAATGCCAAGGGGGTGAATACTTTCGCAAGCCACTGTATCTACAAGGCGAGACCCAGATGCAAACACGGGAGTAAGATGGTTTGAGTCTTTGATATCTCTTATAATACAAAAGGTTAGGCAAGAGAATGGTCATGGACAGGTAAAAGGTCAAAACCAGTTCAGAGTCCAGGAGGTACAGAGTGGCAAGCAGGCTCAAGGTCAAGACAGGCAGAATGGTCAGGCAGGTGGGTATAGAGTCCAGAAACAGGCAAGGCTCAATACCAGGAGGACTAGCAAAAAGAGAATAGAAAAACCAGGTGCATGGGAAAAACACGCTGGAAGACTTGAGCATACAAGACGAACTGGCACAGAGAGACAGGAAACACTGAGATAAATACACTGGGGAAAATAAGCGACACTTGGAGGGGGTGGAGACAATCACAAGGACAGTAACAGAGAATTCTACAGGAGAACGTCAGGCCATCCGTCTGTGAGCTGAAGCTGAAGTGCAGCTGGGTCATGCAGCAAGACAATAATCCAAAACACACAATGAAGTCTAAATGAAAATGGATAAAAAGCTAAAGATTTTAAGTTTTGGATGGCCTAGTCAAAGTCCCGACCTAATCCCAATTGAGATGTTGTGGCAGGAATTGAAATGAGCAGTTCGTACTTGAAAACCCACAAATGTCGATGAGTTACAGCAGTTCTGCATGCAAGAGTGGGCCAAAATTCCTCCACAGCGATGTTGAGAGACTGATCAACAACTACAGGAAGCATTTGGTTGCAGTCATTGCAGCTGAAGGTGGCACAACCAGTTATTGAGTGTAAAGGAATTACTTTTACACACAGGGGAATTGGGAGTTACATAACTTTGTTAATTAAATAAATAAGTATATATATTTTTGTGTTATTTGTAAACTCAGGTTCCCTTTATCTAATACGAACTTTTTGTTGAATATCTGATTACATTCAGTATTACAAACATACAAAAATTGAGAAAATCAAAAAGGGGGCAAATACTTTTTCACAGCTCTGTATTATTTTAACCTGGGACATTAAGCTCATTCACATCTGTCGAATACCATCAGAGATGGCAGACTAGTAAAGACACTGAACTAAAACAAACCTATTTCCCAGCATTACACCGGAGAAGGAAGCATTTGGAAGAATGCCCTCCACTCCCTTTCTTTTTTCCAATACCGTCTTAATGATTTGCACAATTTGCTGCTCGGCATCAGTTTTGATTGAGATCTGTTTCAAATTCAACCAGTTTGATGACCTGAGAAATCTAGGTGTAGTCATCGTCGTGTTTTATTTTTCAGACATTCATGTATATATTTCATATAGATTAACAGAGTAGTATCCTTTACCCTAAAGTTTTAAAGGCACCAAGAACAGAGTCATACAAACAGGTGAATCCATGTTCAACTCTAAAAACTCTAATCAACACAACTATGATTATAGATCTGTTGGCCCAATACTCAGTCTGAAAGCTGTCTTCCAGGGATACAGTATTTCACCGTCGTAGAGCCAAACGTGACTGATTCAGGTCAAGGCATTTCAGATTGAAAAATAGGTGTCACGACCCGTTGACGTCGCACCGGACCACAACACACAAGCAACCCATCACATAAATAACGTTGAGGTGACACCTACATAAGAGTACCGCTTAGCCCAAGGTTAGAGACCAGCCTTGAGCCTCGTCTGCCAGCCATCCACTATCACAGGTTGCTTCCCAAATGGCACTCTGTTCCCTATATAGTGCACTACTGTTGACCAGGGCCCTATTCCCCATATAGTGCACTACTGTTGACCAGGGCCCAAAGGGAATAGACTGTCATTTGGGATGCTGCTACTTATAACTTTTCCGTCGAGGGGCATGATTTAAAAAAAAAAAACATTGCTGTCTAATTTTATTTATTCTCACACCTCTGCAACGGTGAATGATTAAATTGTAGCTGTATTTTCTGCTACAGAAAAAAAATATATATATATATTGATCATATATCCTGAAGTCACCTTACCCCTATATATATCTCAAATAACATAAAATCTAATTTTATTGGTCACATGCACATGGTTAGCAGATGTTAATGCGAGTGTAGCGAAATGCTTGTGCTTCTAGTTCCGACAGTGCAGTAATATCTAACAAGTAATCTTACAATTCCACAACAACTGCTTAATACACACAAATCGAAAGGGGTGAATGAGAATATGTACATATAAATATTTGGATGAGCGATGGCCCGAGAGGCATAGGCAAGGTGCAATAGATGGTGTAAAATACAGTATATACATGTGATATGAGTAATGTAAGATATGTAAACATTATTAAAGTGGCATTTCTTAAAGTGTCATTGTTTAAAGTGACTAATGATCCAATTATTAAAGTGGGCCAGTGATTGGGTCTCAATGTAGGCAGCAGCTTCTCTGAGTTAGTGATTGCTGTTTAGCAGTCTGTTGGCCTTGAGATAGAAGTCGTTTTTCAGTCTCTTGGTCCCAGCTTTGATGCACCTGTACTGACCTCACCTTCTGGATGGTAGCGGTGTGAACAGGCAGTGGCTCAGGTGGTTGTTGTCCTTGATGATCTTTTTGGCCTTCCTGTGACATCGAGTGCTGTAGGTGTCATGGAGGGCAGGTAGCTTGCTCCCGGGGATGCGTTATGCAGACCGCACCACCCTCTGGAGAGCCTTGCAGTTTTATGGCGGTGCAGTTGCCGTACCAGGCTGTGATACAGCCCGACAGGATGCTATCGATTGTGCATCTATAAAAGTTTCTCAGGGTTCTGGGTGACAAGCCAAATTTCTTCAGCTTCCTGTTCCTTGATAGCTGTCTTGGTGTCTGCTTGAAGGGGAATGTACACAGCTGTGACTATAACTGACGAGAATACTCTCTGTAGGTAAAATGGCCGGCATTTGATTGTAAGGAATTCTAGGTTGGGTGAGTAGAAGGACTTGAGTTCCCGTATGTTGTTATGATTACACCATGAGTCGTTAATCATGAGGCATACACCCCCACCCTTCCTCTTCCCAGAGAGGTGTTTATCTCTGTCAGTGTGATGCATGGAGAAGCCTGGTGGCTGAACCGATTCCGACAACATATCCCGAGAGAGCCATGTTTCCGTGAAAGAGAGAATGTTACAATCTCTGATGTCTTTCTGGAAGGCAACTCTTGCTCGAATTTCATCTACCTTGTTGTCAAGAGACTAGACATTGGCAAGTTGTATTTCTCAGGAGCGGTGAGCGATGTGCACGTCTACGGAGCCTGACCAGGAGGCCGCTCCGTCTGCCCCTTCTGCGGCGCCGTTGTTTTGGGTCGGCTACTGGGATTAGATCCATTGTCCTGGGTGATGGTCCAAACAGAGGATCTGCTTCGGGAAAGTCGTATTCCTGGTCGTAATGTTGGTAAGTTGACGTTGCTCTTATATCCAATAGTTCTTCCCGGCTGTATGCAATAAGACTTAAGATTTCCTGGGGTAACAATGTAAGAAATAATACATAAAAAAATACTGCGTAGTTTCCTAAGAACTCGAAGCGAGACGAACATCTCTGTCGGTGCCATTTTGTAAAAAGCCCTATCTACCTTCATCACTCCATCATCTCTGCACATTGTTAATATGGTATTGGAACTGACCCTGTAGATAGTATGCTTACCCCTATACATATCTACCTCCATCACTCCAGTATCCCTGTCCCCTTCCCCCTATACATATCTACCTCCATCACTCCAGTATCCCTGTCTCCTTCCCCCTATACATATCTACCTCCATCACTCCAGTATCCCTGTCCCCTTCCCCCTATACATATCTACCTCCATCACTCCAGTATCCCTGTCCTCTTACCCCTATACATATCTACCTCCATCACTCCAGTATCCCCGTCTCCTATACATATCTACCTCCATCACTCCAGTATCCCCGTCTCCTATACATATCTACCTCCATCACTCCAGTATCCCTGTCCCCTTCCCCCTATACATATCTACCTCCATCACTCCAGTATCCCTGTCTCCTATACATATCTACCTCCATCACTCCAGTATCCCTGTCTCCTTCCCCCTATACATATCTACCACCATCACTCCAGTATCCCTGTCCCCTTCCCCCTATACATATCTACCTCCATCACTCCAGTATCCCTGTCCCCTTACCCCTATACATATCTACCTCCATCACTCCAGTATCCCTGTCTCCTTACCCCTATACATATCTACCTCCATCACTCCAGTATCCCTGTCTCCTTCCCCCTATACATATCTACCTCCATCACTCCAGTATCCCCGTCTCCTATACATATCTACCTCCATCACTCCAGTATCCCTGTCTCCTTCCCCCTATACATATCTACCTCCATCACTCCAGTATCCCTGTCTCCTTCCCCCTATACATATCTACCTCCATCAATCCAGTATCCCTGTCTCCTTCCCCCTATACATATCTACCTCCTTCACTCCAGTATCCCTGCACATTGTTAATATGGTACTGTAACTGACCCTGTATAGAGTCACCTTCCCCCTATACATATCTACCTCCATCACTCCAGTATCCCTGTCCTCTTACCCCTATACATATCTACCTCCATCACTCCAGTATCCCTGTCCCCTTACCCCTATACATATCTACCTCCATCACTCCAGTATCCCTGTCTCCTTCCCCCTATACATATCTACCTCCATCACTCCAGTATCCCTGTCCCCTTCCCCCTATACATATCTACCTCCATCACTCCAGTATCCCTGCACATTGTTAATATGGCACTGTAAATGACCCTGTATATAGTCACCTTACCCCTATACATATCTACCTCCATCACTCCAGTATCCCTGCACATTGTTAATATGGCACTGTAACTGACCCTGTATATAGTCACCTTACCCCTATACATATCTACCTCCATCACTCCAGTATCCCTGCACATTGTTAATATGGCACTGGAACTGACCCTGTATAGAGTCACCTTACCCCTATACATATCTACCTCCATCACTCCAGTATCCCTGCACATTGTTAATATGGTACTGTAACTGACCCTGTATATAGTCACCTTACCCCTATACATATCTACCTCCATCACTCCAGTATCCCTGTCCCCTTCCCCCTATACATATCTACCTCCATCACTTCAGTATCCCTGTCTCCTTCCCCCTATACATATCTACCTCCATCACTCCAGTATCCCTGTCTCCTTCCCCCTATACATATCTACCTCCATCACTCCAGTATCCCCGTCTCCTATACATATCTACCTCCATCACTCCAGTATCCCTGCACATTGTTAATATGGCACTGTAACTGACCCTGTATATAGTCCCCTTCCCCCTATACATATCTACCTCCATCACTCCAGTATCCCTGCACATTGTTAATATGGCACTGTAACTGACCCTGTATAGAGTCACCTTCCCCCTATACATATCTACCTCCATCACTCCAGTATCCCTGCACATTGTTAATATGGTACTGTAACTGACCCTGTATATAGTCACCTTACCCCTATACATATCTACCTCCATCACTCCAGTATCCCTGTACATTGTTAATATGGCACTGTAACTGACCCTGTATATAGTCACCTTACCCCTATACATATCTACCTCCATCACTCCAGTATCCCTGTCACCTTCCCCCTATACATATCTACCTCCATCACTCCAGTATCCCTGTCTCCTTCCCCCTATACATATCTACCTCCATCACTCCAGTATCCCTGTCCCCTTCCCCCTATACATATCTACCTCCATCACTCCAGTATCCCTGTCTCCTTCCCCCTATACATATCTACCTCCATCACTCCAGTATCCCTGTCCCCTTCCCCCTATACATATCTACCTCCATCACTCCAGTATCCCTGTCTCCTTCCCCCTATACATATCTACCTCCATCACTCCAGTATCCCTGTCTCCTTCCCCCTATACATATCTACCTCCATCACTCCAGTATCCCTGCACATTGTTAATATGGTACTGTAACTGACCCTGTATATAGTCACCTTCCCCCTATACATATCTACCTCCATCACTCCAGTATCCCTGTCCCCTTCCCCCTATACATATCTACCTCCATCACTCCAGTATCCCTGCACATTGTTAATATGGTACTGGAACTGACCCTGTATATAGTCTCCTTACCCCTATACATATCTACCTCCATCACTCCAGTATCCCTGCACATTGTTAATATGGTACTGTAACTGACCCTGTATATAGTCACCTTACACCTATACATATCTACCTCCATCACTCCAGTATCCCTGCACATTGTTAATATGGTACTGGAACTGACCCTGTATATAGTCACCTTCCCCCTATACATATCTACCTCCATCACTCCAGTATCCCTGTCCCCTTCCCCCTATACATATCTACCTCCATCACTCCAGTATCCCTGCACATTGTTAATATGGTACTGTAACTGACCCTGTATATAGTCACCTTACACCTATACATATCTACCTCCATCACTCCAGTATCCCTGCACATTGTTAATATGGTACTGTAACTGACCCTGTATATAGTCACCTTACACCTATACATATCTACCTCCATCACTCCAGTATCCCTGTCCCCTTCCCCCTATACATATCTACCTCCATCACTCCAGTATCCCTGCACATTGTTAATATGGTACTGTAACTGACCCTGTATATAGTCACCTTACCGCTATACATATCTACCTCCATCACTCCAGTATCCCTGCACATTGTTAATATGGTACTGTAACTGACCCTGTATATAGTCACCTTACCCCTATACATATCTACCTCCATCACTCCAGTATCCCTGCACATTGTTAATATGGTACTGGAACTGACCCTGTATATAGTCACCTTACCCCTATACATATCTACCTCCATCACTCCAGTATCCCCGTCTCCTTCCCCCTATACATATCTACCTCCATCACTCCAGTATCCCTGCACATTGTTAATATGGTACTGTAACTGACCCTGTATAGAGTCACCTTACACCTATACATATCTACCTCCATCACTCCAGTATCCCTGCACATTGTTAATATGGTACTGTAACTGACCCTCTATACAGCTTCTAACTTTCTTGTGTTCTTCTTTCTTATATTTCCTTGTGTGTTTTTGTTCTACCTTGTTATTTTTAGTGCTACATTGATATTGATTACTGCACTGTTGGATATGGAGCTGGCAAGAAAGGCATTTCACTGTACCTGTGCTCTTGACAATAATACTTCAAACTTGAAACAGCCTTAGCTTGCAGACTAAATACATATTTACATTTACGTCATTTAGCAGACGCTCTTATCCAGAGCGACTTACAAATTGGTGCATTCACCTTATGATATCCAGGAACAACCACTTTACAATAGTACATCTATATCTTTTTTTCTTTTTTTTTGGGGGGGGGGGGGGGGGTTAGAAGGATTACTATATCCTATCCCAGGTATTCCTTAAAGAGCTCTTTGTGCAGGATTGTTGAAAGGAAATGTTTAGTCTGGACATTACTAGACATTAAATGATATTTATTTTCCTATTAGAGACTACCAGACAATGTTATTTTCCTATTAGAGACTACAAGACATAATGTTATTTTCCTATTAGAGACTACTAGTGTTACGTGCCTCCTAGTAAGAGGGAGGTGCAGGAATCAGGAGCAGGAGAGCAAGGAAGTCCCAGTGGCACAATCGTTTATTAAAGGAGTCCCAACTCAACAACAACATGAGGGGGAAACACACTCAAACGAAGTCGCCACACACAGGGAAAGTAACGCAACACACGGAGGAGAAACCTCTACTCCTAAACTTATATCTAAACGGTCCAACTACCGTGAGAAAAGAAAACCCCGTGGTGCAGACACGCACCCCTAACAAAGTAACACATACAAACAATCCCGCACAAAGACTAGCAGGCAGCGGAGGTAAATAAACCCACCCAAATCAACTAATAGGACACAGGTGTGAACAAAACAGACAGACACAAACGAAAAGGAAAAATGGATTGGTGGCAGCTAGTAGGCCCGGCGACGACGACCGCCGAGCACCGCCCGAACAGGGAGAGGAGCCACCTTCGGTAGAAGTCGTGACAACTAGACATAATGTTATTTTCCTATTAGAGATTAGTTGACATAATGTTATTTTCCTGCAGAGTGGACTCATGCTGTGTGTACCACAAACGACTATGTGTACAGTACCATATGCACATTGTAAAAAAACCCTGGAGAATATGATCTTATTTCATTTTCATTTTACCTTTACTTTACCGTGAAAACCCTGGATCAAGCTTTACATGTGTCTAGTGTTTGCAGTAAACATGAATATGCTAATCAGAGATATATATGGTTTTATTCCGTGAATGGAGTTGTATTTACCACCGGTTGAAATCTTTAGTCATATCTGGGTGACTTGGTGGGTTGTAGTGGAATCTTTAGTCATATCTGGGTGACCTGGTGGGTTGTAGTGGAATCTTTAGTCGTATCTGGGTGACCTGGTGGGTTGTAGTGGAATCTTTAGTCATATCTGGGTGACCTGGTGGGTTGCAGTGGAATCTTTAGTCATATCTGGGTGACCTGGTGGGTTGTAGTGGAATCTTTAGTCATATCTGGGTGACCTGGTGGGTTGTAGTGGAATCTTTAGTCATATCTGGGTGACCTGGTGGGTTGTAGTGGAATCTTTAGTCATATCTGGGTGACCTGGTGGGTTGTAGTGGAATCTTTAGTCATATCTGGGTGACCTGGTGGGTTGCAATGGAATCTTTAGTCATATCTGGGTGACCTGGTGGGTTGCAGTGGAATCTTTAGTCATATCTGGGTGACCTGGTGGGTTGTAGTGGAATCTTTAGTCATATCTGGGTGACCTGGTGGGTTGCAGTGGAATCTTTAGTCATATCTGGGTGACCTGGTGGATTGCAGTGGAATCCTTAGTCATATCTGGGTGACCTGGTGGGTTGTAGTGGAATCTTTAGTCATATCTGGGTGACCTGGTGGGTTGCAGTGGAATCTTTAGTCATATCTGGGTGACCTGGTGGATTGCAGTGGAATCTTTAGTCATATCTGGGTGACCTGGTGGGTTGCAGTGGAATCTTTAGTCATATCTGGGTGACCTGGTGGGTTGTAGTGGAATCTTTAGTCATATCTGGGTGACCTGGTGGGTTGTAGTGGAATCTTTAGTCATATCTGGGTGACCTGGTGGGTTGCAGTGGAATCTTTAGTCATATCTGGGTGACCTGGTGGGTTGTAGTGGAATCTTTAGTCATATCTGGGTGACCTGGTGGGTTGTAGTGGAATCTTTAGTCATATCTGGGTGACCTGGTGGGTTGTAGTGGAATCTTTAGTCATATCTGGGTGACCTGGTGGGTTGTAGTGGAATCTTTAGTCATATCTGGGTAACCTGGTGGGTTGCAGTGGAATCCTTAGTCATATCTGGGTGACCTGGTGGGTTGTAGTGGAATCTTTAGTCATATCTGGGTGACCTGGTGGGTTGTAGTGGAATCTTTAGTCATATCTGGGTGACCTGGTGGGTTGCAGTGGAATCTTTAGTCATATCTGGGTGACCTGGTGGGTTGTAGTGGAATCTTTAGTCATATCTGGGTAACCTGGTGGGTTGCAGTGGAATCCTTAGTCATATCTGGGTGACCTGGTGGGTTGCAGTGGAATCCTTAGTCATATCTGGGTGACCTGGTGGGTTGCAGTGGAATCTTTAGTCATATCTGGGTGACCTGGTGGGTTGTAGTGGAATCTTTAGTCATATCTGGGTGACCTGGTGGGTTGTAGTGGAATCTTTAGTCATATCTGGGTGACCTGGTGGGTTGTAGTGGAATCTTTAGTCATATCTGGGTAACCTGGTGGGTTGCAGTGGAATCCTTAGTCATATCTGGGTGACCTGGTGGGTTGCAGTGGAATCTTTAGTCATATCTGGGTGACCTGGTGGGTTGCAATGGAATCCTTAGTCATATCTCGGTGACTTGGAATGCTTTTAAACCACTAGTTTAGCTGTTTCAGTGAGATGTGCCCCTACCATTTTTATTTTCACCGTTTTTTTTTATAATGCCACATGTCTCCTCTCCTCATTCCCACATTTCTCTGACCTCATCCCTCAATGTCATATTAAGAACACAACAGAACCTGAGCACATCACCAGCCAGCGGTGGGTTGTTGTTGGAGAAGTAGCTCAGGTTATTTAGCACAGGAAATAGAAAATACTTGACTGGCCAGAGTGTAATGTAACGCAAACCTGCCAAGGTGTAATACGCCACAATTAAATTAGCTTTCAAGTGTCTTGGGGTTCGTCCCAAAGGGCACCCTATTTCTTATATAGTGTGCTGCTTTTGACCAGAGCCCTATTCCCTATATAGTGCACTACTTTTGACCTGAGCCCTATAGGCACTAAATAGGGAATAGGGTGCCATTTTGGTTACAACCTTGTTTTTTGTTGTGATTGCACAATTCTCTGTTGTTTTGCAACAGCTGATTATTGAGAGTGATCAATGATTAGTTCAGATTAACTCCCTGTAAGGCCCTGCTGCCTGCCCTGGTTCTGATTAACTCCCTGTAAGGCCCTGCTGCCTGCCCTGGTTCTGATTAACTCCCTGTAAGGCCCTGCTGCCTGCCCTGGTTCTGATTAACTCCCTGTAAGGCCCTGCTGCCTGCCCTGGTTCTGATTAACTCCCTGTAAGGCCCTGCTGCCTGCCCTGGTTCTGGCTAACTCCCTGTAAGGCCCTGCTGCCTGCCCTGGTTCTGGTTCTGATTAACTCCCTGTAAGGCCCTGCTGCCTGCCCTGGTTCTGGCTAACTCCCTGTAAGAGCCTGCTGCCTGCCCTGGTTCTGGTTCTGATTAACTCCCTGTAAGGCCCTGCTGCCTGCCCTGGTTCTGGCTAACTCCCTGTAAGGCCCTGCTAACTGCCCTGGTTCTGATTAACTCCCTGTAAGAGCCTGCTGCCTGCCCTGGTTCTGGTTCTGATTAACTCCCTGTAAGGCCCTGCTGCCTGCCCTGGTTCTGATTAACTCCTTGTAAGGCCCTGCTGCCTGCCCTGGTTCTGGCTAACTCCCTGTAAGGCCCTGCTAACTGCCCTGGTTCTGATTAACTCCCTGTAAGAGCCTGCTGCCTGCCCTGGTTCTGGTTCTGGTTCTGATTAACTCCCTGTAAGGCCCTGCTGCCTGCCCTGGTTCTGATTAACTCCCTGTAAGGCCCTGCTGCCTGCCCTGGTTCTGATTAACTCCCTGTAAGGCCCTGCTGCCTGCCCTGGTTCTGATTAACTCCCTGTAAGGCCCTGCTGCCTGCCCTGGTTCTGGCTAACTCCCTGTAAGGCCCTGCTAACTGCCCTGGTTCTGATTAACTCCCTGTAAGGCCCTGCTAACTGCCCTGGTTCTGGTTCTGGTTCTGATTAACTCCCTGTAAGGCCCTGCTAACTGCCCTGGTTCTGATTAACTCCCTGTAAGAGCCTGCTGCCTGCCCTGGTTCTGATTAACTCCCTGTAAGGCCCTGCTGCCTGCCCTGGTTCTGGCTAACTCCCTGTAAGAGCCTGCTGCCTGCCCTGGTTCTGGTTCTGATTAACTCCCTGTAAGGCCCTGCTGCCTGCCCTGGTTCTGGCTAACTCCCTGTAAGGCCCTGCTAACTGCCCTGGTTCTGATTAACTCCCTGTAAGGCCCTGCTGCCTGCCCTGGTTCTGATTAACTCCCTGTAAGGCCCTGCTGCCTGCCCTGGTTCTGGTTCTGGTTCTGATTAACTCCCTGTAAGGCCCTGCTGCCTGCCCTGGTTCTGATTAACTCCCTGTAAGGCCCTGCTAACTGCCCTGGTTCTGGTTCTGGTTCTGATTAACTCCCTGTAAGGCCCTGCTGCCTGCCCTGGTTCTGATTAACTCCCTGTAAGAGCCTGCTGCCTGCCCTGGTTCTGGTTCTGATTAACTCCCTGTAAGGCCCTGCTAACTGCCCTGGTTCTGGTTCTGATTAACTCCCTGTAAGGCCCTGCTAACTGCCCTGGTTCTGGTTCTGGTTCTGATTAACTCCCTGTAAGGCCCTGCTGCCTGCCCTGGTTCTGATTAACTCCCTGTAAGGCCCTGCTGCCTGCCCTGGTTCTGGCTAACTCCCTGTAAGGCCCTGCTGCCTGCCCTGGTTCTGGCTAACTCCCTGTAAGGCCCTGCTAACTGCCCTGGTTCTGGTTCTGGTTCTGATTAACTCCCTGTAAGGCCCTGCTGCCTGCCCTGGTTCTGATTAACTCCCTGTAAGGCCCTGCTGCCTGCCCTGGTTCTGATTAACTCCCTGTAAGGCCCTGCTGCCTGCCCTGGTTCTGATTAACTCCCTGTAAGAGCCTGCTGCCTGCCCTGGTTCTGGTTCTGATTAACTCCCTGTAAGGCCCTGCTGCCTGCCCTGGTTCTGATTAACTCCCTGTAAGAGCCTGCTGCCTGCCCTGGTTCTGATTAACTCCCTGTAAGGCCCTGCTAACTGCCCTGGTTCTGATTAACTCCCTGTAAGAGCCTGCTGCCTGCCCTGGTTCTGATTAACTCCCTGTAAGGCCCTGCTGCCTGCCCTGGTTCTGGCTAACTCCCTGTAAGGCCCTGCTGCCTGCCCTGGTTCTGGCTAACTCCCTGTAAGGCCCTGCTAACTGCCCTGGTTCTGGTTCTGGTTCTGATTAACTCCCTGTAAGAGCCTGCTGCCTGCCCTGGTTCTGGCTAACTCCCTGTAAGGCCCTGCTGCCTGCCCTGGTTCTGGCTAACTCCCTGTAAGGCCCTGCTGCCTGCCCTGGTTCTGATTAACTCCCTGTAAGGCCCTGCTGCCTGCCCTGGTTCTGGCTAACTCCCTGTAAGGCCCTGCTGCCTGCCCTGGTTCTGGTTCTGGTTCTGGCTAACTCCCTGTAAGGCCCTGCTGCCTGCCCTGGTTCTGATTAACTCCCTGTAAGGCCCTGCTGCCTGCCCTGGTTCTGATTAACTCCCTGTAAGGCCCTGCTGCCTGCCCTGGTTCTGGCTAACTCCCTGTAAGGCCCTGCTGCCTGCCCTGGTTCTGATTAACTCCCTGTAAGGCCCTGCTGCCTGCCCTGGTTCTGATTAACTCCCTGTAAGAGCCTGCTGCCTGCCCTGGTTCTGATTAACTCCCTGTAAGGCCCTGCTGCCTGCCCTGGTTCTGGTTCTGGTTCTGATTAACTCCCTGTAAGGCCCTGCTGCCTGCCCTGGTTCTGATTAACTCCCTGTAAGGCCCTGCTAACTGCCCTGGTTCTGATTAACTCCCTGTAAGGCCCTGCTGGCTGTCCTGGTTCTGATTAACTCCCTGTAAGGCCCTGCTAACTGCCCTGGTTCTGATTAACTCCCTGTAAGGCCCTGCTGGCTGTCCTGGTTCTGATTAACTCCCTGTAAGGCCCTGCTGCCTGCCCTGGTTCTGGTTCTGATTAACTCCCTGTAAGGCCCTGCTGCCTGCCCTGGTTCTGGCTAACTCCCTGTAAGGCCCTGCTAACTGCCCTGGTTCTGATTAACTCCCTGTAAGGCCCTGCTGCCTGCCCTGGTTCTGGCTAACTCCCTGTAAGGCCCTGCTAACTGCCCTGGTTCTGATTAACTCCCTGTAAGGCCCTGCTGCCTGCCCTGGTTCTGATTAACTCCCTGTAAGGCCCTGCTGCCTGCCCTGGTTCTGGTTCTGGTTCTGATTAACTCCCTGTAAGGCCCTGCTGCCTGCCCTGGTTCTGATTAACTCCCTGTAAGAGCCTGCTGCCTGCCCTGGTTCTGATTAACTCCCTGTAAGGCCCTGCTGCCTGCCCTGGTTCTGGTTCTGATTAACTCCCTGTAAGGCCCTGCTGCCTGCCCTGGTTCTGATTAACTCCCTGTAAGGCCCTGCTGCCTGCCCTGGTTCTGATTAACTCCCTGTAAGGCCCTGCTGCCTGCCCTGGTTCTGATTAACTCCCTGTAAGGCCCTGCTGCCTGCCCTGGTTCTGATTAACTCCCTGTAAGGCCCTGCTGCCTGCCCTGGTTCTGATTAACTCCCTGTAAGGCCCTGCTGCCTGCCCTGGTTCTGGCTAACTCCCTGTAAGGCCCTGCTGCCTGCCCTGGTTCTGATTAACTCCCTGTAAGGCCCTGCTGCCTGCCCTGGTTCTGATTAACTCCCTGTAAGGCCCTGCTGCCTGCCCTGGTTCTGATTAACTCCCTGTAAGGCCCTGCTGCCTGCCCTGGTTCTGATTAACTCCCTGTAAGGCCCTGCTGCCTGCCCTGGTTCTGATTAACTCCCTGTAAGAGCCTGCTGCCTGCCCTGGTTCTGATTAACTCCCTGTAAGGCCCTGCTGCCTGCCCTGGTTCTGATTAACTCCCTGTAAGGCCCTGCTAACTGCCCTGGTTCTGATTAACTCCCTGTAAGAGCCTGCTGCCTGCCCTGGTTCTGATTAACTCCCTGTAAGGCCCTGCTGCCTGCCCTGGTTCTGATTAACTCCCTGTAAGGCCCTGCTGCCTGCCCTGGTTCTGATTAACTCCCTGTAAGGCCCTGCTGCCTGCCCTGGTTCTGATTAACTCCCTGTAAGGCCCTGCTGCCTGCCCTGGTTCTGATTAACTCCCTGTAAGGCCCTGCTGCCTGCCCTGGTTCTGATTAACTCCCTGTAAGGCCCTGCTGCCTGCCCTGGTTCTGATTAACTCCCTGTAAGGCCCTGCTGGCTGTCCTGGTTCTGCGCCTGAAGATTAAATAAATGACCACATCTGTTAAGCCTCCTCAGCAGTTAGTCATATTGGTACAGACTGTGTCCCAAATGACTTCCTATTCCCTATATAGTGCACTATGGGCCTTGTTCAAAATCATAGCTCGCTATCTAGGGAATGGAGTGTTATTTGTTATCTACACTGTGCACTCCCCTTAATGAGGTACAAGACCCCATTTTAAGGTCGTCAGAATACGCCAAGTGATTTTAAGCAGGGAGTTTATGCCAACTCATTCTGACACGGCCATCTTTTCTTATAGTCTACTAGATTTTCTGCCCAGTCTATAAATAATGATGAAGTACTGTATTAGGATCCTGGCCATTGTAGTGTTGAGTCTAGTTAATGTTATTTCTTTGGCTATAAATAATTATGATACTGTTGGTTCCAATACTTTTGAGGCCAGATTTCTTCTTACAGGTCTGAAAAGATGGAACAAGTGAAACACTTATTGGGAAGACAATAAGAAAGTATTCTAATCTAACTTGTTGATTTAGCCAGTGATTTATTATAGACAGCGTTTATCATTTGGCTCTGTTTCACAATCACCAACCTCTGTGACAATAAACTGTCATGAGGTAATGTTTTGGGAGGGCCACATGTTAACAACACCAGGAGGATAGACAGATCACAGGCAGAGAGGAGTTAGAAACAGATGAATCTTGATAACGTAAACGTAGCTGATAGCAGCTCAATATCAACATCTGGACAAAGAGAGAAGCGATGACGGAACATTGGAATACAGGGTATTAAACAGACGATACCCATGGGACTGTGTTCTGTGAAAGAGAGCTGGGATGGAGGGATGGAGGGATTTTCAATGTCAGCTTTACAGCCCTTTCCACTGAGAGGCTTAATTCCTTCTCTCTCTCTAACTCTCTCTCTCTCTCTTTCTCTCACACACACTCTCTCTCTCTCTCTTTCTCTCACACACACTCTCTCTCTCTCTCTCTTTCTCTCACACACACTCTCTCTCTCTCTCTTTCTCTCACACACACACTCTCTCTCTCTTTCTCTCACACACACTCTCTCACACACTCACACACTCTCTCTCACACACTCTCTCTCACACACTCTCCCTCACACACTCTCTCCCTCACACACTCTCTCCCACACACACTCTCCCACACACACTCTCCCTCACACACTCTCTCCCACACACACTCTCCCACACACACTCTCCCACACACACTCTCCCTCACACACACTCCCTCAAACTCTCCCTCACACTCTCCCTCACACTCTGGTGGATTCTGTCAGTGTTAAGGCTTCCGCTGCATTCTGCCACAACCCCTCTCAAGTGCTGCTTACGGAAAATTCTATTTTATTATAGTCAAACCTATAAATGTCATACTGTGAAAAGGCAGGCAATAACAACAGTTGAAGGCAATGAACGAGGAGTGTTCCATTCAACCCGATCTGTGAAGAAATGATTATGTATTATGTTTAGTGTAAAATCTTATAATAACTCAACTTGAACTGTCATTATCTTTACTGCATGGTCAGCCAATACTATCATACGGACTACAACACCTGAAAGAGGACTTTGAAATGTGTGCTCAAAGAAGCAGGTCCTGCGGGTTGGAAAAGGAGGAACATATTTTGTATTTGGCTGTTGGTTGTGTGCGTTTTTTTTGTCCTGCCAACCCACCCAAAAAAATTATCAAAAATTTGATCACCAAAAAATGATAAAAAAATTGATCACCAAAAAAATTATAAAGAATTTGATCACAAAAAAATATATAAAAAATTTGATCACAAAAAAAATGATAAAAAATTTGATCACAATTTTTTTTTATTACAATCTTCTAATAAGATTCTGCCTGTTAGAGAGAATAAAGTTTACACCGCGTCATAGACAGTGTAGGAGTATCCATGGGGAGGCTTGGCCTGTACACCAACACTCAATACAGCAAGACCGGAAGGAAACTGCTTGGCGAAGGGATTTTTTATCCACAAAATAAATCAATACATCTTTGGATCTCGTGCTGATTCACATTTATTTATTTATTTTATTTAACCTTTATTTAACTAGGCAAGTCAGTTAAGAACAAATTCTTATTTACAATAGGGTGGCAGGTGGCCTAGTGGTTAGAGTGGTTGGACTAGTAACCGAAAGGTTGCTAGATCGAATCCTTGAGCTGACAAGGTAAAAATCTGTCGTTCTGCCCCTGAACAAGGCAGTTTAACCCACTGTTCCTAGGCCATCAATGTAAATAAGAATTTGTTCTTAACTGACTTACCTAGTTAAATAAAAAAATACAATGACGACCTAGCAAAAGGCCTCCTGCGGGTGGGGACAAGGGCTGGGACTAAAAATTAAATATAAATATAGGACACATCATGAGAGACAACACTACATAAAGAGATTCCTAAGAAAACAACATACTGCAGCATGGTAACAACACAGCATGGTAACAACACAGCATGGTAACAACACAGCATGGTAACAACATGGTAGCAACACATGACAACACAGCATGGTAGAAACACAGCATGGTAACAACACAGCATGGTAACAACACAGCATGGTAGAAACACAGCATGGTAACAACACAGCATGGTAACAACACAGCATGGTAACAACACAGCATGGTAACAACATGGTAGCAACACATGACAACACAGCATGGTAGAAACACATGACAGCATAGTAACAGCATGGTAGCAACACATGACAACACAACATGGTAGCAACACATGACAACACAGCATGGTAGCAACACATGACAGCATAGTAACAGCATGGTAGCAACACATGACAACACAACATGGTAGCAACACATGACAACACAGCATGGTAGCAACACATGACAGCATAGTAACAGCATGGTAGGAACACATGACAACACAGCATGGTAGAAACACATGACAGCATAGTAACAGCATGGTAGGAACACATGACAACACAACATGGTAGTAACAGCATGGTAGGAACACATGACAACACAGCATGGTAGAAACACATGACAGCATAGTAACAGCATGGTAGGAACACATGACAACACAACATGGTAGCAACACATGACAACACAGCATGGTAGCAACACATGACAACACAGCATAGTAACAGCATGGTAGCAACACATGACAACACAGCATGGTAGCAACACAACATGGTAGCATGACAACAACATGGTAGCAACACAGCATGGCAGCAACACATGAAAACACAACATGGTAGCATCACAGCATGGCAGCAACACATGAAAACACAGCATGGTAGCAACACATGAAAACACAGCATGGTAGCAACACATGAAAACACAGCATGGTAGCATCACAACATGGTAGCATGACAATAACATGGTAGCAACACAACAAGGTTAGCGGTACAAACATTATTTAAATTTTTTTTTTTTTCATTTTAGTCATTTAGCAGACGCTCTTATCCAGAGCGACTTACAGTAGTGAATGCATACATTTCATACATTTTCATACATTTTTTTTTTTCCCCCTGTGCTGTGGTGGCAGTCACATACATTAGTGACAGAGGATTTCTTCACTAGCGTATGTCTAACAGTGGGTGGTAGTGAACTGTGTACAGTCCCTCCTCTTGCCTAAATGATCTGTATGTACGCGCGACTATAGGAGGCATAGCCCTGCTAACATAAATACATCAACCTACATGACCCCTCAATCAGTAGACACCAATAGGACTGTGACCTTTATACACCGAGCTGTAGCTCTGACTAAAAATACACCGCAAGACCTTCAAAGCGACATCAGAGTGATTGATGACCCAACAGTGGAAACCAGTGTTTAATAACGTAGAATCTGGCGCCTTTGTTAACTTGACTTTTTTTCCATCATGTTGGTCATTTCATACAGTATTTGTGATGAATTGTTCCGTTTCAGTGTTGATGTTTTTGTTGTTGCTTACTTTAGATGACCCAAACACGTTGGGCAAAATGTGTCCCGTTTGATTTAGAAAGCTGTTCTTCTCCTTACGTTTCCTCAGAATTCAGAATACGGAGAAACAATTTGCAACCTTCCATGTTCCAGCAGGATTCTGGGAAGAAAGATAAATAAAGATATTGAAGGTGGAAACCCAGGTGTCACCCCTCTGAGTGGAGCGAGGAAGGCGTGATCGGAATGAATTGTGGACAGACAAATTAAATGGGCATCCAAAATGGAGAGGGCTGTGATTGGATGACAGATTGGATAAAGCTGGCCAGGGTTCTCTCTGCTCTGATTGATGACAGATATTCTGTGTCATGCACTTGGGATTGCCCCTCTCTCTCTCTCTCTCTCTCTCTCTCTCTCTCTCTCTCTCTCTCTCTCTCTCTCTCTCTCTCTCTCTCTCTCTCTCCTCTCTCTCCCCCTTATTCTTTCTCGATCTCCCTCTTTCCTCTCTCTCTCTCTCTCTTTCTCTCTCCCTACACATCTCTCTCTTTCTCTCCCTCGCTCTCTCTCCATCCACATCTCCTTCTCACTCTCTCTCTCTCCTTCCACATCTCTCTCTCTCTCTCTCTCTCTCAACCTCTACTATGGTGTTCAACCTGTCACATGGGACTGGCCTCCTTCTCTCTCTCTTTTTCTAATGTCACAGTCCATATATCCATTTCATGGTACACAACAACCAGAAATGTTGGTGATTGGAATTTGTCACATCATCTGTGTCACCTAATCATATGAATACAGTTTCTAATCCATTAGTTTAGTAGAATACATTAGTCTAGTAGAATACATTAGTCCATTAGAATACATTAGTCTAGTAGAATACATTAGTCTAGTAGAATACATTAGTCTAGTAGAATACATTAGTCCAGTAGAATACATTAGTCTAGTAGAATACATTAGTTTAGTAGAATACATTAGTTTAGTAGAATACATTAGTCTAGTAGAATACATTAGTTTAGTAGAATACATTAGTCTAGTAGAATACATTAGTCCATTAGAATACATTAGTTTAGTAGAATACATTAGTCTAGTAGAATACATTAGTCCAGTAGAATACATTAGTCTAGTAGAATACATTAGTCCATTAGAATAAATTAGTTTAGTAGAATACATTAGTCTAGTAGAATACATTAGTCTAGTAGAATACATTAGTCCATTAGAATACATTAGTTTAGTAGAATACATTAGTCTAGTAGAATACATTAGTCTAGTAGAATATATTAGTCTAGTAGAATACATTAGTTTAGTAGAATACATTAGTCTAGTAGAATACATTAGTTTAGTATAATACATTAGTCCATTAGAATACATTAGTTTAGTAGAATACATTAGTCTAGTAGAATACATTAGTTTAGTAGAATACATTAGTCCATTAGAATACATTAGTTTAGTAGAATACATTAGTCTAGTAGAATACATTAGTCTAGTAGAATACATTAGTTTAGTATAATACATTAGTCCATTAGAATACATTAGTTTAGTAGAATACATTAGTTTAGTAGAATACATTAGTCCATTAGAATACATTAGTCCAGTAGAATACATTAGTCTAGTAGAATACATTAGTTTAGTATAATACATTAGTCCATTAGAATACATTAGTTTAGTAGAATACATTAGTCTAGTAGAATACATTAGTCCAGTAGAATACATTAGTCTAGTAGAATACATTAGTCCATTAGAATACATTAGTTTAGTAGAATACATTAGTCTAGTAGAATACATTAGTCTAGTAGAATACATTAGTTTAGTATAATACATTAGTCCATTAGAATACATTAGTTTAGTAGAATACATTAGTCTAGTAGAATACATTAGTTTAGTATAATACATTAGTCCATTAGAATACATTAGTTTAGTATAATACATTAGTCTAGTAGAATACATTAGTCTAGTAGAATACATTAGTCTAGTAGAATACATTAGTTTAGTAGAATACATTAGTCTAGTAGAATACATTAGTTTAGTAGAATACATTAGTCTAGTAGAATACATTAGTCTAGTAGAATACATTAGTTTAGTATAATACATTAGTCCATTAGAATACATTAGTTTAGTAGAATACATTAGTTTAGTAGAATACATTAGTCCATTAGAATACATTAGTCCAGTAGAATACATTAGTCTAGTAGAATACATTAGTTTAGTATAATACATTAGTCCATTAGAATACATTAGTTTAGTAGAATACATTAGTCTAGTA
Organism: Salmo salar; assembly: GCF_965601325.2. NCBI lineage: Eukaryota > Metazoa > Chordata > Actinopteri > Salmoniformes > Salmonidae > Salmo > Salmo salar. Next base: position 94,215,526 of record NC_138296.1, on the reverse strand, counting down.
GAATACATTAGTCCAGTAGAATACATTAGTCTAGTAGAATACATTAGTCCATTAGAATACATTAGTTTAGTAGAATACATTAGTCTAGTAGAATACATTAGTCTAGTAGAATACATTAGTTTAGTATAATACATTAGTCCATTAGAATACATTAGTTTAGTAGAATACATTAGTCTAGTAGAATACATTAGTTTAGTATAATACATTAGTCCATTAGAATACATTAGTTTAGTATAATACATTAGTCTAGTAGAATACATTAGTCTAGTAGAATACATTAGTCTAGTAGAATACATTAGTCCAGTAGAATACATTAGTCTAGTAGAATACATTAGTCTAGTAGAATACATTAGCCTAGTGTAGTGTCTTTTGTCTTTCGTGCCCTTATCAGTCCCTTTGTCTACCAAACCGCCATATCGGTTTAGCCCACTAGGGCACATCCCCTATCATTTCCTCGTAACCATATCTACTTTGTTTGTTTGTTTATGCGTTTCTGTGATTATTTAGTTAGTTAGTAAATAAATGATTAAGACAATTGATGTATGGATGATTCATAGTGAAGACTGGGTTCGTGCAGATAACCAACAGTTTACGACGTTTGGAATGAGACTAACGTGAGGTAAAGAATAATCCATTAATTAGAAGACTAATTGATCAGATATTAAAATATCTGAAGTTATATTACGACAATTATAACTTTGTAATCTGAAGATTTTCCTTGGTGCCCCGACTTCCTAGTTAATTACATTTACATGATTAGTTTAATCACTTAATAATAATTACAGAGAATTTTCTTTGAAAATTTAACGAGTGGAAATTCTAAATCAATCGTGCATGCTATATGGACCTTTTTAGGATATGAAAAAGGATTTTATCTAACAAAACGACACTTCATGTTATCTCTGGGACCCTTTGGATGATAAATCAGAGTAAGATTTCAGAATGTAAGTACACATTTCACCTTCAGAGGTGAATTTATCAAACCTATCGTGGTGGAAAAAAGTGTTTTGTTGTTAGGAGCTCTCCTCAAACAATAGTATGGCATTTTTTCGCAGTAATAGCTACTGTAAATTGGACAGCACAGTTATATTAACAAGAATTTAAGCCTTCAGCCGATATAAGACACTTATATGTACCGACATTTGTTGTTTCTCTAAAATCTGCGATCGTGACACAGGGCGATGCATGATTTACCCAACACTATACAACATAATACTACACTATACAACACAATACTGTACTACAATATACTATGCAACATCATACTACACTATACCGCACTATACTATACTCTACTATACCATACCATACTATACTATACCACACTATACAACACCATACTACCCAACACTATACCATACAATACAACACTAAACAACACTATATTGCACTATACTATACTCTACAACACTACACTATACTACACTCCACAACACTATACTATACTATCCAACACTATAACATACCAGAAGGCACTATACCATACCATACACCACTATACATAACTATGTAACACTATACTACACTATAGTATACATACACTACACAACACTACACAATATCATACTACAATATACCACACAACACTATACTACACTATACTGCACTATACTATACAATGCTACACACCACTGTACAACATTATCCTATACTATACTATACTGCACTATACTACACTATACCACATTATACAACACACCACTACACTATACAACAATGCACAACACTATACTATACTACACTATACTGCACTATACAACACAATAACGTACTATACTAAACAGACATACAATGTACTGTACTATGCTATACCATACTGTACAGACCAACACCATACTGTAGTATGCTATACTATACTAGACACCAATACACTATACCATAGAGCACTATAGTATACTACACTATACTACAACATACTACACAATACTACACTATACAGTACTATATTATATAGACTTACACTATATAATACACTACAATACTATACCATAATTGACATACCTACACTATATTATACTATACTATGCTATACTATACTATACTAAACAGAAATACACTATACTACACTACACTACATTGTACTATACTATTCTGACTTTATTATACTATACCATACCGTACAGACCTACGCTATACTATACTATGCTATACTATACATACTTACACTATATTACACAATACTACACATACATACGACATACTACACGACACAACAGCGTACTATACTACACGAAGCTACACTATACACCACTATACTACACAGTGAAATACTACACTATACCACACCAAACAACACTATACTACATGGTGATATACAGCACTATGCTATACTACAGTACACTACACTATAGCACACTATACTACACTAGACCACACTATACAACACTATACAAATCTAAACTACACTACACTACACTGCACTATACAACAATATACTATGCTATACTACACTGCACTATACAACACTATACTGCACTACTCTATACAGCACTATAGTACACAATACTACACTATACTGACTTGCACCATACTACACTACACTGTACTATACTACATAGACGTATACTATACCATACTGTGCTATACACTACAGACGTACACTATACTACTCTACACTGCACTATACTATACTATATAAACATACACTATATTATACTACACTATACTATACACTATAGATGTACACTATACTACACTACACCACACTATACTATACAGACTTATATCATACTATAATGTATTATACTCTACAGACTTACTATACTGTACAAAAGTGTACTATACTGTACTATGCTATACACTACAGACGTACACTATACTACACTACACACCACCATGCTACACAATGTTATACAACACTAAACTACAATAACTACACTACACTACTCTACACAGCACCATACTACACTACACTACACTACTCTATACAGCGCCATACTATACTACACTACACTATACTGTACTATATTACACTGCCCTATACAATACTACACTATATAGACTTGCACCATACTACACTAGTAGTATGCACTGTACTGTACCATACTATACAGACTTACACTATACTATACTGTACAAACATATACTATACTATACTATACTATACTATACAGACGTACACTTTACTACACTACACTACGCTACACAAATCCAAAACAAATGTATTTATATAGCCCTTCTTACATCAGCTGATATCTCAAAGTGCTGTACAGAACCCCAGCCTAAAACCGCAAACAACAAGCAATGCAGGTGTAGAAGCACGGTGGCTAGGAAAAACTCCCTAGAAAGGCCAAAACCTAGGAAGAAACCTAGAGAGGAACCAGGCTATGAGGGGTGGCCAGTCCTCTTCTGGCTGTGCCGGGTGGAGATTATAACAGCACATGGCCAAGATGTTCAAATGTTCATAAATGACCAGCATGGTCAAATAATAATAATCATAGTAGTTGTCGAGGGTGCAACAAGTCAGTAACACAAGAGTAAGTGTCAGTTGGCTTTTTCATAGCCGATCTTTGAGAGTATCTCTACCGCTCTTGCTGTCTCTAGAGAGTTGAAAACAGCAGGTCTGGGACAGGTAGCACGTCCGGTGAACAGGTCAGGGTTCCAGCAGGTCTGGGACAGCAGATCTGGGACAGGTAGCACGTCCGGTGAACAGGTCAGGGTTCCATAGCCGCAGGCAGAACAGTTGGAACTGGAGCAGCAGCACGGCCAGGTGGACTGGGGACAGCAAGGAGTCATCAAGCCAGGTAGTCCTGAGGCATGGTCCTAGGGCTCAGGTCCTCCGAGAGAGAGAAAGAAAGAAAGAAAGAGAGAAAGAGAGAATTAGAGAGAGCATATTTAAATTCACACAGGACACCGGAAAAGACAAGAGAAATACTCCAGATGTGACAGACTGACACTAGCACCCCGACACATAAACTTCTGCAGCATAAATACACTGCACTATAATATACTGTACTATACTACACTACACTGTACTATACTATAGAGACGTACACTATATTATACTGTACTATACTACACTGCACCATAATATACTGTACTATAATATACTGCACTATAATATACTGTACTATACTACACTGCACTACACTCCACTATACAGACTTACACCATACTATACTATACTATACTGTACTATGCAAACTTACACTATACTACACTACACTATACACCCTATCAAAATACCTCAACCTGATATATTTGTGTAATTGCACTAGCTCATTCCTGAAGAAAAGATGAGAAGGGAGTGCCCTACAGACCTCCATTACAAAACACTATGATCATCACAGTCATAATTGATGTCGTTAGGCCCAGACCAATCTGGGAGAAACATTCTAGTTTTCACAAAAACGTTATATTGAAAGGTCAGTGTGTATAATTATTCAATAAACACCCTAAAAGAAAATAAAGTGAAAAACATTTACATTTCTTAAAGGCAGACCACACCCAAAGACAATCTCTGAACAGAATATCTGAACAGAATATCTGAACAGAATCTCTGAACAGAATATCCCCAAATGAAATTAGAATAAAAAATATGCAAATGTAATTTGTTCAAAGATGGTTGAAAGCATTTACATTACAAAATATTGTTTTCTCTGTTGGTAAAGGCTGCAATAATCAAGACTGCTGCTATCTAAATAACAGTAAGGAATCCCATACGGTACATTGGTGAACAAAACCCAAAACTTATATTTGTGATATTCTCTATCTATGAATTTGCTGTGATTATCTCTCCCATTTCCCTATGGTCTGTCTGCTGTAGACGTTCACTGGCAAGACAGACCCCAGAGGACTCAGAATAAACATCACATCCTACCATCCTGTGTGTGAGAAATGTCAGACATTATTTTATTTTTTTAAGTAAATGTCGTCCTTCTGCAACAAATGTTGTGGTCGGATATATCCATTGTTACGTGTACCGATGTCGTTGTAAGCACAGACGCTGGTAGACGAGAAGCAAGTACACAGGGAGTGAACATTCAATAAACAACGGACGTGAAACAGAACACGGACACGTGTCTGGACAGTGGAAACAAAATTACATTAATGCAGACACGGGGGGGGGGGGGGGGGGGGGGGGGGAGAAACTGAGGAAGTGACAGATAAAGGGGAGGTAATCCATAAAGTAATAGAGTTCAGGTGAGTCCCATGAAGCACTGATACGGGTAACGATGGTGACAGGTGGGAGTAATGATGGGGTCGCCTGACGCCCTCGAGAGCCAGAGAGGGGGAGCGGGAGCAGGAGCGACAGTTGTGGACTGACATATTTATTGTTACGTCTACAGATGTTGTGGACTGACATATCCATTGTTATGTATAGCGCTCACAAGGCGCCTCACTTCCTGTAGGTCTTACATCATGGGTCAAACTCATTCCACGGAGGGAGGAGTGCCTGTGGATTTTCACTCCTTCCTTGGACTTGATTGATTGATTGATATAGGTCACTAATTAGTTAGCAAACCCATACGTGGATGTCTAGGTCTTAACTGAAAGGGAAAACCCAAAACCTTCAGACATTAGCGCCGGCCATGGAATGAGTTTGACACCCCTGAGATAAACCAATATACTGTAATATACCGTAGTGAATTCGGGGTTATCTGCCGACCAGGACTTAAACCCGGGTCCAGCGACTGTCAAGCTAAAACTTCAACCTTTACGCCAAGACATCCAAACTCCTTGATGAGGTCGCTAGGTGCTTTGATCCACCCAGGGGTTGTTTTAAGGTCGGTACAGTATCTTACAGTATCGTGTTATCCCATCGTCGTTATTGGAAAGATGAGTTCCGTTATATTTCTTTTATAAACTGGGTGGTTTTGAGCACTGAATGCTGATTGGCTGAAAGCCATGGTATATCAGACCAATAAATAATTACTATTTACTTGTGTTAATTGTGTTGGTAACCAGTTTTTAACAGCAGTAAGGCACCTCAGGGGTTTGTGGTATATGGCCAATATACCACGGCTAAGGGCTGTATCCAGGCACTTTGTAATGATATGGTGTTTAACTAGATAATAGTTTTTGCCACAGTCTATTAGTTTTGTTGGTCTTCAGTTTAAGTTTTCTGAATTTCCTCTTCCATTTTGTCCTTGGTTGAACCACCATTCATTTTAGTGGGCTTTTTTATTACAATGTATTAAAATATAATAATTCTATCTTAGTACGGAGGTGATGAGATTGTGACCCCTTGGTCTCCCTAAAATCTATTTCATTCATGCCTGCAATTGTCAGACTGAGACTAAATTGGAGAGTTGTGATGAGAGAAAGAGAGACAGAGACAGACAGACAGACAGACAGACAGACAGACAGACAGAAACAGAGAGAGAGGGAGGGGGGAAGAGAGAAACAGAGAGAGAGAGGGAGGGGGGAAGAGAGAAACAGAGAGAGAGGGGGAGGGGGGAGAGAGAGCGAGAGAGGTGAAAGAGAGAGACAGAGCGAGACATAGGCCTTCCCTGTGGCTCAGTTGGTAGAGCATGGTGTGTGCAATGCCAGGGTTGTGGGTTCGATTCCCACGGGGGGCCAGTACAAAAAAAAAAAATGCATGAAATGAAATGTATGCATTCACTACTGTAAGTTGCTCTGGATAAGAGCGTCTGCTAAATGACAAAAATGTAAATGTATAGAGAGACAGAGAGCGCGAGAGAGGTGGGAGAGGGGGAGAGTGAGAGAGAGGAGAAAAAGAGAGAGAGAAAGACCCAAAATTAAGAAAATATTTGACTATGTACAGATTCAGTGAGCATAGCCTTGCTATTGAGAGAGGCAGCCATAGGCAGAAAACAGGCTATGTGCACACTGCCCACAAAATGAGGTTGAAACTGAGCTGTACTTCTTAACCTCCTGCCAAATGTATGACCATTTTAGAGACACATATTTCCCTCAGATTACATAGATCCACAAAGAATTTGAAACAAACCCAATTTTGATTAACTCCCATATCTATTGGGTTTAATACCACAGTGTGCCATCACAGCAGCAATATTTGTGACCTGCTGCCACAAGAAAAGGGCAACCAGTGAAGAACAAACACCATTGTAAATACAACCCATATTTATGTTTATTTATTTTCCCTTTTGTACTTTAACTATTTGCACATCGTTACAACACTGTATATAGACATAATATGACATTCCAATTATCTCTCACATCCTCATCCATATTTGCCCTCTAAAGATTTATACCAGATGTATCGGCATCTACAAACAATTGAAAATCCATTCAGAGAGGAAGAGAGAAAAAGAGAGAGAGGAAGACTGAGAGAGAGAGAGAAAGAGAGAGAGAGAGGGGGAGAGAGAGGGAGAGAGAGAGTTGGAGAGAGAGAGAAAGAGGAGACAGAGAAAGAGGAGAGAGAGAGAGAGGGGGAGAGAAGAGAGAGAGAGAGGGAGAGAGAGAACGACAGACAGAAAGAGAAAGACAGAGAGTGGGGAAGAGAGAGAGAGAGAGAAAGACAGAGAGAGAGACGGAGGGAGAGGCTGTGTGTGTGAGAGAGAGAGAGAGAGAGAGAGCGACAGAGAAAGAGAAAGAAACAGACTATGAATTCAAATTGGCTATTCTTAAATTCTTCAACATTATCCTCAGCTCTGGCATCTTCCCCAATATTTGGAACCAAGGTCTGATCACCCCAATCCACAAAAGTGGATACAGATTTGACCCCAATAATTACAGTGGAATCTGTGTCAACAGCAATCTCAGAAAAATCCTCTGCAGTATCATCAACAGCAGACTCCAACATTTCCTCAGTGAAAACAATGTCCTGAGCAAATGTCAAACTGTCTTCTTATCAAAATACCATAGGACAAACCACATACTGTATACACCCTGCACACCTTAGCTGACAAACAAACCTTAACAAAAGCAAAGTCTTCTAATGCTTTGTTGATTTCAAAAAAGCTTTTGACTCAATTTGGCATGAGGGTCTGCTATACAAACTGATGGAAAGTGGTGCTGAGGAGAAAAATATACGACATTATAAAATCAATGTACACAAACAACAGGCAAACAGTTAGAATTGAAAACAAAACACACATATTTCTTTCCTCTGAGCCGTGAGGGGAGACAGAGAGGCAGCTTGAGCCCCATCCTCTTCAGCATTTATATCAATGAATTGGCGAGGGCACTAGAACAGTCTGCAGCACCTGCCCTCACCCTAGTGGATTTGGAAATCAAATGTCTACTGTTTGCTGATGATGATCTGTTGCTTCTGTCCCCGACCAAGGAGGGCCTACAGCAGCACCTAGATCTTCTGTATAGATTCTGTCAGACCTGGGCCCTGACAGTAAATATCAGTAAGACAAAAATAATGGTGTTCCAAAAAATGGTCCGGTCGCCAGGACAACAAATACAAATTCCATCTGGACGCCGTTGTCCTAGAGCACACAAAAAAACTATACATACCTCGGCCTAAACATCAGCACCACAGGTAACTTCCACATGGCTGTGAACAATCTGAGAGTCATGGCAAGAAGGGCCTTCTACGCCATCAAAACATAATCTCAAAATCCCAATTAGAATCTTTAAATTATTTTTACTTAAATCAGTTATAGAATCCATTGCCCATTGTGAGGTCTGGGGTCCACTCACCAACCAAGATTTCACAAATGGGACAAACACCCAATTGATACTCTGCATGCAGAATTCTGCAAAAATATCCTTCCTTTGCAATGCAAAACCCCAAACAAAGCATGCAGAGCATAATTAGGACTGTACACACTAGTTATCAACATCCAGACAAGAGCTGCTAAATTCTACAACCACCTAAAAAGAAACGATGCCTACACATTCCACTGCAGAGCCCCTCACCTACAGAGAGATTAACCTAGAGTCCCCTCAGAGCCCCTCACCTACAGAGAGATGAACCTAGAGTCCCCTCAGAGCCCCTCACCTACAGAGAGATGAACCTAGAGTCCCCTCAGAGCCCCTCACCTACAGAGAGATGAACCTAGAGTCCCCTCAGAGCCCTCACCTACAGAGAGATGAACCTAGAGAAGAGTTCCCTCAGAGCCCTCACCTACAGAGAGATGAACCTAGAGAAGAGTCCCCTCAGAGCCCTCACCTACAGAGAGATTAACCTGGAGAGGAGTCCCCTCAGCCTGCTGGTTCTGGGGCTCTGTTCACAAACACAAACAGACCCCACAGAGCCCTCACCTACAGAGAGATGAACCTGGAGAAGAGTCCCCTCAGAGCCCTCACCTACAGAGAGATGTACCTAGAGAAGAGTCCCCTCAGCCTGCTGGTTCTGGAGCTCTGTTCACAAACACAAACAGATCCCCAGGACAGCAACACAATTAGACCCAACCAAATTATGAGAAAGCAAAAACTATTTGACACATTGAATAGAACCAACCCCCCCAAAATACTGAGCAAATTGGAATGCCATCTGGTCCTAAACAGAGAGTACACAGTGAACGAACTAGAATACTATTTGGCCCTAAACAGAGAGTACACAGTGAACAAAATACCTGACCACTGTGACCCAACATTATTAAGGAAAGCTTTGTACAGACTCAGTGAGCATAGCCTTGCTATTGAGAGTGGCCGCCATAGGCAGACCTGGCTCTCAAGAGAAGACAGGCTACACTGCCCACAAAATGAGGTAGAAACTGAGCTTCACTTCCTAACCTCCTGACAAATGTATGTCCACATTAGAGATACATATTTTGCACAGATCACACATACCCACATAGAATTTGAAAAAATCTAAACATTGATAAACTCCCATATCTGTTAGTTGAAATGCCACAATTTGCAATCACAGCAGCAAAATGTGTGACCCGTTGCCATGAGAAAAGGACAACCAGTGAAGCACAAACAACTTTGCAAATACCACACATTTGTATCTGCTTATTTATCTTCCCATACTTTTCGTACTACAACTATTTGCACATTGTTAAAATGTTGCTGATAATATAACACTTGAGATGCCTTTATGTTTTTGAAACCTTTGTGAGTGCAATGTTTACTGTTCATTTCAAATCATTTTTTGTTGATGATGTTTTGCGTCTTCTCACTTTAATTTTTGTAATTTTTATCTCTATGTAAACATATATTTCCCATGCCAATAAAGCCCCTTTAAATGTAATTGAAAGACAGAGAGAGAGAGAGAGAGAGAGAGAGAGAGAGAGAGAGAGAGAGAGAGAGAGAGAGAGAGAGAGAGAGAGAGAGAGAGAGAGAGATACCTGGCTTGAAAGCAGCTGTTCTGTAGCGTAAGACAATGACTTAGTATTGATGTTTGTGTTAAAGAGACAATATAAATGCATTTTATTTTTAATTAAATTGGATTCCCATCCATAGTAAGCAGTAACAGTGCCTTTAGAGAGCTGGGATGGACGGTTTGTCATGTTGAACCAAAGGGGTTGGTTGAGCCAAAAGGGTTAGTTGACCAAAGGGGTTAGTTGACCCAAAGGGGTTAGTTGACCCAAAGGGGTTAGTTGACCCAAAGGGGTTATTGAGCCAAAGGGGTTAGTTGAGTCAAAGGGGTTAGTTGAACCAAAGGGGTTAGTTGAACCAAAGGGGTTAGTTGAGCCAAAGGGTTAGTTGAACCAAAGGAGCCCCCAATACCAAACTTTTGACCGGTATTGTACTTCATACCTACAACATACTAACACCTCTCATCATGGACAATTAATATAAATATGAACACCTACATACTTCATATCTACAACATACTAACAACTCTCACCGTGGAGGTTTCTTCAAACAATATAAAATAATATAAATATATAATAAATATATATACAATATAAAATAGGGAATAGGGTATCATTTGGGACGCAGCCCAGGTGTTATGTTCCCCAATGGCCTTATCGTAGGTATGGTCTTGCACTTAGCTATTCTTATTATAGGTCAGGGGTCATGGAGGGAGTCCAGAGGCTCTGCAAGACAGGTAATAGAGGACGTCATTTTAAAGGTCAAATTCTCTCCTATGATGCATCCCAAATGGCTCCCTATTCCCTATGTAGTGCACTACGGGCTGATTCAGACATAGGAATTGACGCCTTTCCTAAGCACTTCTCAGTATTTTGGTATTCAGTCTTACCTTATTCAGTCACGTAACACGCTCAGCAGGTATGGCTGCCTTGAGCCTTAAGCCATCCCTTTAAATTCGGGGCCACCTTTAAGTTTGAATTTGGTCGACGCTCACTAGAATACATGGAGAAAACGGGTTCAGAATATTCGGGTTCAATGACAGAAAGCCCTCTAAAAATTAATCCCTGTTTCAGCACCAACGGGTAGATTTAAAAAATACTCTGATTATTTAGGGTTAGGAAAGTATTTAACCCCGTTGAGCCGTTCCTCTGCCTGAAATCTAGTTAGCATAATAATAATAGTTCAAACTAGAGATATCAGTTTTTTGGGGGGGCATTGGATGCATCTCAATCCACCGCATACGCCGATGTCGCACTTCCACATCTGCCGGGAAAGGTGACAGAGCTAGAGTGGTGTTTGTCAGACCAAAATCAGCTGTAGCATTCGAACGGTTTAGCCTACACCATTGTGACCCCTCTACGACCCCTTACAAGTGGGTACAGCCAATCTGCCAACTTCTGTCTGTAGCGTCCCAACAGTTTGGGCTACATTTCCAATATGACCCCTCTGTGTAAAGGTGGAACTCTCATGAACACGTATATGTCTCCCAGTACCTGTTGAACACAATTAATGGAAGTATATTGTATATGGAGACTGTTTAGTTCCTAAACTTCCTTTTAATTTTTTTTTTTGGGGGGGGGGGGGACTATCTGTTGTTCCATGTATTGAATCTGTTATTCAATGAGTTTGGCTATTAGCAGGAATGCCAAATAAAAAATGTCACCACATTCCATTTTTTTTAAATATGTTTTTGTTCCACGAAATTAATCTGAAGCAAATGAAGGTAAACAAAACAATGTAATTACATGGAATGATAATGTAGAATATACCAACTGAAGGGAACTAACAGTAAATGGAATGATAATGTAGAGTATGCCAACTGAAGGGAACTAACAGTAAATGGAATGATAATGTAGAATATACCAACTGAAGGGAACTAACAGTAAATGGAATGATAATGTAGGCTATGCCAACTGAAGGGAACTAACAGTAAATGGAATGATAATGTAGGCTATGCCAACTGAAGGGAACTAACAGTAAATGGAATGATAATGTAGAAATAGGAAACAGAGAAAGTCGGGGTAGCCTAAAATGAAGACATCGAGAGTGCCCATCCCTGCAAGTTAAACGGCCTGTCCAATTTAATAATGGCACAGCATTTCATAAACTTTACTGTGGGAAAGTTGATATGTTGATATGCTTCAGGTTGCTTCCATATGTCTCCAGCGATTATGAGGTCAAAAAGATTTAAAACAAGTGTCATTTATATTTACAATTTCATTATCCATACGGATTACTCACTTACCTAGCTCTTATCAATAGCTCGCATCAAGTGGTAAATTACAGTGCATGGAGAACGGTGTTATTTCTATCAGAATAAAGTAGATCCTTTTCCCACCTTGGAACAGGAAGGTTCCCTAGACCTTATTTATAGTTTCCTCTCACATAAAGGTGGTGGAATTAAGTCAAGGTCAGAATACGGTATATCTGTAGTCACACCTCTGTTACATGGCGGCCTAGTTAAATAAATGTAAAAATAAGAAAAAAACACTTTCATTTATTTCATCTCCACCCTAAAACGAATAGCGGGGGAATAGCATGTTATTAATCATGCTGAAGTTCACGATCAGAATACGCGTAGAGAGAAAAGTGGATAAAAAGATAATTGGGTCCCATTTACACACACTTAACTCGGGTTGGAAACCCCCCTCTTCGAGTAGTAGAGCTCTGGTCAAAAGTAGTGCACCAGCACTTCAGTATGTAGGGTTACCATTTGGGATGCAACCCAAAATCACCCTGTTAGCTGCCAAGCTCACAACCTGGTGGCTAGGCTATCCAGTAGTGTCCATATGGTGGCTAGGCTATCCAGTAGTGTCCATATGGTGGCTAGGCTATCCAGTCTGTCCATATGGTGGCTAGGCTATCCAGTCTGTCCATATGGTGGCTAGGCTATCCAGTCTGTCCATATGATGGCTAGGCTATCCAGTCTGTCCATATGGTGGCTAGGCTATCCAGTAGTGTCCATATGATGGCTAGGCTATCCAGTAGTGTCCATATGATGGCTAGGCTATCCAGTCTGTCCATATGGTGGCTAGGCTATCCAGTCTGTCCATATGGTGGCTAGGCTATCCAGTCTGTCCATATGATGGCTAGGCTATCCAGTCTGTCCATATGGTGGCTAGGCTATCCAGTAGTGTCCATATGATGGCTAGGCTATCCAGTCTGTCCATATGGTGGCTAGGCTATCCAGGCTGTCCATATGATGGCTAGGCTATCCAGTATGTCCATATGATGGCTAGGCTATCCAGTCTGTCCATATGGTGGCTAGGCTATCCAGTCTGTCCATATGGTGGCTAGGCTATCCAGTCTGTCCATATGGTGGCTAGGCTATCCAGTCTGTCCATATGATGGCTAGGCTATCCAGTCTGTCCATATGATGGCTAGGCTATCCAGTCTGTCCATATGGTGGCTAGGCTATCCAGTCTGTCCATATGGTGGCTAGGCTATCCAGTCTGTCCATATGGTGGCTAGGCTATCCAGTAGTGTCCATATGGTGGCTAGGCTATCCAGTAGTGTCCATATGATGGCTAGGCTATCCAGTCTGTCCATATGATGGCTAGGCTATCCAGTCTGTCCATATGATGGCTAGGCTATCCAGTCTGTCCATATGGTGGCTAGGCTATCCAGTAGTGTCCATATGGTGGCTAGGCTATCCAGTAGTGTCCATATGATGGCTAGGCTATCCAGTCTGTCCATATGGTGGCTAGGCTATCCAGTAGTGTCCATATGGTGGCTAGGCTATCCAGTCTGTCCATATGGTGGCTAGGCTATCCAGTAGTGTCCATATGATGGCTAGGCTATCCAGTCTGTCCATATGGTGGCTAGGCTATCCAGTAGTGTCCATATGGTGGCTAGGCTATCCAGTCTGTCCATATGATGGCTAGGCTATCCAGTCTGTCCATATGGTGGCTAGGCTATCCAGTCTGTCCATATGGTGGCTAGGCTATCCAGTAGTGTCGATATGATGGCTAGGCTATCCAGTCTGTCCATATGATGGCTAGGCTATCCAGTCTGTCCATATGGTGGCTAGGCTATCCAGTCTGTCCATATGGTGGCTAGGCTATCCAGTAGTGTCCATATGATGGCTAGGCTATCCAGTCTGTCCATATGATGGCTAGGCTATCCAGTAGTGTCCATATGATGGCTAGGCTATCCAGTCTGTCCATATGGTGGCTAGGCTATCCAGTAGTGTCCATATGATGGCTAGGCTATCCAGTCTGTCCATATGGTGGCTAGGCTATCCAGTCTGTCCATATGATGGCTAGGCTATCCAGTCTGTCCATATGGTGGCTAGGCTATCCAGTCTGTCCATATGGTGGCTAGGCTATCCAGTCTGTCCATATGGTGGCTAGGCTATCCAGTAGTGTCCATATGATGGCTAGGCTATCCAGTAGTGTCCATATGATGGCTAGGCTATCCAGTCTGTCCATATGGTGGCTAGGCTATCCAGTAGTGTCCATATGGTGGCTAGGCTATCCAGTAGTGTCCATATGATGGCTAGGCTATCCAGTCTGTCCATATGGTGGCTAGGCTATCCAGTAGTGTCCATATGGTGGCTAGGCTATCCAGTAGTGTCCATATGATGGCTAGGCTATCCAGTCTGTCCATATGGTGGCTAGGCTATCCAGTAGTGTCCATATGATGGCTAGGCTATCCAGTCTGTCCATATGGTGGCTAGGCTATCCAGTAGTGTCCATATGGTGGCTAGGCTATCCAGTAGTGTCCATATGATGGCTAGGCTATCCAGTCTGTCCATATGGTGGCTAGGCTATCCAGTAGTGTCCATATGATGGCTAGGCTATCCAGTCTGTCCATATGGTGGCTAGGCTATCCAGTCTGTCCATATGGTGGCTAGGCTATCCAGTAGTGTCCATATGGTGGCTAGGCTATCCAGTCTGTCCATATGATGGCTAGGCTATCCAGTCTGTCCATATGATGGCTAGGCTATCCAGTCTGTCCATATGGTGGCTAGGCTATCCAGTCTGTCCATATGATGGCTAGGCTATCCAGTCTGTCCATATGGTGGCTAGGCTATCCAGTCTGTCCATATGGTGGCTAGGCTATCCAGTCTGTCCATATGATGGCTAGGCTATCCAGTCTGTCCATATGATGGCTAGGCTATCCAGTCTGTCCATATGGTGGCTAGGCTATCCAGTCTGTCCATATGGTGGCTAGGCTATCCAGTAGTGTCCATATGGTGGCTAGGCTATCCAGTCTGTCCATATGATGGCTAGGCTATCCAGTCTGTCCATATGGTGGCTAGGCTATCCAGTCTGTCCATATGGTGGCTAGGCTATCCAGTCTGTCCATATGGTGGCTAGGCTATCCAGTCTGTCCATACATTATACTATTATCATAGAGTACTACCAGGAGGCTGGTTTAGTTTGCCACAGAAAGTCACAGACTTCCAAAAGAATGGTGCATATATTAATTTAAGTTGAGGTAAGGGTTAAAGGGTAGGTGTATTAATTTAAGTTGAGGTAAGGGTTAAAGGGTAGGTGTATTAATTTAAGTTGAGGTAAGGGTTAAAGGGTAGGTGTATTAATTTAAGTTGAGGTAAGGGTTAAAGGGTAGGTATATTAATTTAAGTTAAGATAAGGGTTAAAGGTTAGGTGTATTAATTTAAGTTGAGGTAAGGGTTAAACGGAAGGAATATGAATTTAAATTAAGGTAAGGGTTAAAGGGTAGGTAGCGTAAACGTAACCACATGTAACATATAGATTTGCATTAGTATACACATGAAAAGTCACAAAGTCGCAAAGTTACACCTCACGTTTCTGTTTTTGGAGTTATTACATAAAACCAATCAGAATTATGAAGAATGCCAAAGTCATGTCGGAAAATGTTTTTCCGGCGTGTGATGTAATATGGAGGACCCAGCAAGCCAGCCTATTCACTATAATGTAAACTACAACTGGAATAACTTCAAATGTATAACTTCAAATTAAAACCAAATTGTTAGCACTCATGACTACTGGTTTCAATTACATTTTCTGCCAATTTACAAGAAAATACTTTGTGATTGTATTGTAACAAGTCAACTTGTAAGGTTGCTAGCAAACTAGCCTGCTAAGGTTAGCCCTACCAGCCTGCTAATGTCACATTAGCACTGAATGAGTCAGCCATGCTTCCTACCCTGTAAAATGTGCATGTTCTCCTGTTGCGCAGAGGTACAAATTAAGAAGGAGACAATCCCACTGAGTAATTATTATCTTCTCTTAACAAAGTGCTTGAGATGTGTTTGGTTTTCAGGTTGTCTTTTGGTTCCTTTTAAATATATTTTAAGAGTAACAACCAGTCCAATTCTGTTGAGCAATTTAAGAAAGAGACAATCCACAGAGTAATTCATGAATGGTAATGGCAGTTTGCCAATCACCCATCTTCCCATAAAAAACGTGTTTTGTTTTGGGTTTGGTTTCAGGAAGGATATTTAAATATATTATAAAAGTAACAACCTGTCCAGTTCAGTTGAGCAATTTATTAAAGAACACCCCAGAACACTAACATTACAATCCGAAGCAAGAACTTCAGCACCTTTCCATCTCATTGTTTTGCCCTCAATGTCTCTCAAGAGTGCATCTCCCGGGCTTTAATTCATGTATTCTAATGCAAGTTTGCCATTCACCTCGTTTTAACCCTAAAAATGTGTTTGAGATGTTTGGGTTTAGCATGTTTTTGTGTGTAACTTTCAGGAAGGACATGTAAAGTTGATATTGGAATAACAGTAATGTCTGAACTACAGTTCAATTCTATTGAGACAAAAACAGAACACAAACATTCCAAACTATCCAGATTCTCTGTTCCAAAAACATTCCAAACTATCCAGATTCTCTGTTCCATTTCAAACTTTCTGGATTCTCTGTTCTATTCCAAACTAGATAGATTCTCTGTTCCATTTCGAAACTAGAGAGATGATCTGTTCCATTTGAAACTAGATAGATTATCTGTTCCATTTCAAACTAGAGAGATTATCTGTTCTATTTCAAACTAGAGGGATTATCTGTTCCATTTCAAACTAGAGGGATTATCTGTTCCATTTCAAACTAGAGGGATTATCTGTTCTATTTCAAACTAGAGGGATTATCTGTTCTATTTCAAACTAGATAGATTATCTGTTCCATTTCAAACTAGAGAGATTCTCTGTTCTATTTCAAACTATACAGATGATGTTTTTCCATGTAATTGTTCCAGTGTGTTTATTGCTCTCAATATCATTTCTCTCCAGAAAGCTACTCCTGAAGTTTTGGAAACATCTCTATTGTCAATCAACGCAGCATTTGATTGACAAGTGTCAGCTGAGTGTCAGCTCAGCAATCACCCCAATTTAGAGGGCTGCAAAACCTTCTCTGTCACACCCTCCTGTGTGTCCTTATGGAGCGATGACATTGTTCACTCCTCCATCAACTCTCTCCATCTCTCCACTCCTCTGTCAACTCTCTCCATCTCTCCACTCCTCCATCTCCATCTCTCCATCGCTCTGTCTCCATCTCTCCACTCCTCAGTCTCCATCTCTCCATCTCTCCACTCCTCCGTCTCCTCTCTCCAATCTCTCCACTCCTCCGTCTCCATCTCTCCACTCCTCCATCTCCTCTCTCCAATCTCTCCGTCTCCATCTCTCCATCTCTCCACTCCTCCATCTCTCCATCTCTCCACTCCTCCGTCTCCTCTCTCCAATCTCGCCACTCCTCCATCTCCATCTCTCCAATCTCTCCACTTCTCCGTCTCCATCTCACCATCTCTCCACTCCTCCATCTCACCATCTCTCCATTCCTCCGTCTCCATCTTTTCATTCCTCTGTCTCCTCTCTCCATCTCTTCAACAGCTACATTTGTCCTTAATAAGTATGGGTCCATTCTGCACACTCAAGCAGCATGCTGCCTCCTGATACAGACAGACTCTAGCAGCATGCTGCCTCCTGATACAGACAGACTCTAGCAGCATGCTGCCTCGTGATACAGACAGACTCTAGCAGCATGCTGCCTCATGATACAAACAGACTCTAGCAGCATGCTGCCTCCTGATACAGACAGACACACTCAAGCAGCATGCTGCCTCCTGATACAGACAGACACACTCAAGCAGCATGCTGCCTCCTGATACAGACAGACTCAAGCAGCATGCTGCCTCCTGATACAAACAGACACACTCAAGCAGCATGCTGCCTCCTGATACAAACAGACAGACTCTAGCAGCATGCTGCCTCCTGATACAGACAGACTCTAGCAGCATGCTGCCTCGTGATACAGACAGACTCTAGCAGCATGCTGCCTCGTGATACAGACAGACTCTAGCAGCATGCTGCCTCGTGATACAGACAGACTCTAGCAGCATGCTGCCTCCTGATACAGACAGACTCTAGCAGCATGCTGCCTCCTGATACAAACAGACTCTAGCAGCATGCTGCCTCCTGATACAGACAGACTCTAGCAGCATGCTGCCTCCTGATACAGACAGACTCTAGCAGCATGCTGCCTCCTGATACAGACAGACTCTAGCAGCATGCTGCCTCCTGATACAGACAGACTCTAGCAGCATGCTGCCTCCTGATACAGACAGACTCTAGCAGCATGCTGCCTCCTGATACAGACAGACTCTAGCAGCATGCTGCCTTGTGATACAGACAGACTCTAGCAGCATGCTGCCTCCTGATACAGACAGACTCTAGCAGCATGCGGCCTCCTGATACAAACAGACTCTAGCAGCATGCTGCCTCCTGATACAGACAGACTCTAGCAGCATGCTGCCTCCTGATACAAACAGACTCTAGCAGCATGCTGCCTCCTGATACAGACACACACACACACACTCCATGACATTGTTAATGTCTAAACACGTTCTAGAAGGATACTGTTGCTTGTTCCTCTAGTTTTTAACATTTAAAATAACAAACAAGAATATGTACTGTAGCTAGTTAGTTCAACACACTTTGTTTTCCTGCAAATGCTTCTCTGTCTCCAGTCATGTAGCACTGTGGAATCATCTCCTCTGTCTCTAGTCATGTAGCACTGTGGAATCATCTCCTCTGTCTCTAGTCACGTAGCACTGTGGAATCATCTCCTCTGTCTCTAGTCATGAACCACTGTGGAATCATCTCCTCTGTCTCTAGTCATGTAGCACTGTGGAATCATCTCCTCTGTCTCTACTCACGTAGCACTGTGGAATCATCTCCTCTGTCTCTACTCACGTAGCACTGTGGAATCATCTCCTCTGTCTCTACTCACGTAGCACTGTGGAATCATCTCCTCTGTCTCTACTCACGTAGCACTGTGGAATCATCTCCTCTGTCTCTACTCACGTAGCACTGTGGAATCATCTCCTCTGTCTCTACTCACGTAGCACTGTGGAATCATCTCCTCTGTCTCTACTCACGTAGCACTGTGGAATCATCTCCTCTGTCTCTACTCACGTAGCACTGTGGAATCATCTCCTCTGTCTCTACTCACGTAGCACTGTGGAATCATCTCCTCTGTCTCTACTCACGTAGCACTGTGGAATCATCTCCTCTGTCTCTAGTCATGAAGCACTGTGGAATCATCTCCTCTGTCTCTACTCACGTAGCACTGTGGAATCATCTCCTCTGTCTCTAGTCATGAAGCACTGTGGAATCATCTCCTCTGTCTCTAGTCATGAAGCGCTGTGTAACATCAGTGCCATGATGTACAGTAGATAGAAATACTATATGGCCAAGAGTATGTGGACGCCTGATCGTTGAACAGCTCATTACAAAATCATGGACATTAATATGGAGTTGGTCCACCCTTTGTTGCTATAACAGCCTCCACTCTTCTGGGAAGGCATTCCACTAGATTTTGTAACATTGCTATGGGGACTTGCCATAGTGAGTTCAGCACTGATGTTGGGTGCTTTAGGCCCGGCTCGCAGTCGGCATTCCAATTCATTCCAAAAGTGTTCGATAGGGTTGAGGTCAGGGCTTTGTGCTGGTCAGTCAAGTTCTTCCACACTAATCTCGACAAGTCATTTCTGTATGGATCTCGCTTTGTCCACGGGGGCATTGTCATGCTGAAACAGGAAAGGGCCTTCCCCAAACTGTTGCCACAAAGTTGGATGCACAGAATCATCTAGAATGTCATTGTATGCTGTAGTTTAACATTTCCCTTCACTGGAACTAAGGGGCCCGAACCATGAAAAACAGCCCCAGACCATTATTCTTCCTCCACTAAACTTTACAGTTAGCACTATGCATTGGGGTAGGTAGTGTTCGCCTGGCATGTTCGGCTGGTGTTCGTCCGTCGGACTGCTAGATGGTGAAGCATGATTCATCACTCCAGAGAATGTGTTTCCACTGCTCCAGAGTCCAAGGGCGGCGAGCTTTACACCACTCCAGCCAACGCTTGGCATTGCACATGGTAATCTTAGGCTTGTGCGAGGCTGCTCAGCCATGGAAAACCATTTTATGAAGCTCCCGACAAACAGTTATTGTGCTGACGTTACTTCCAAAGGAAGTTTGGAACTCGGTAGTGAATGTTGCACTGAGAACAGTTGGCTTTTACACGCTACGCCCTTCAGCACACGGCGGTCGACTATATTGCGACTGAGCCGTTGTGGCTCCTAGACGTTTCCACTTCACTATAACAACACTTAAAGTTGCAGCTCTAGCCGGGCAGAAATCTTACGAACTGACTTGTTGAAAAGGTGACATCCTACTGTATGGCAGTGCCACGTTGAAAGTCACTGAGCTCTTCAGTACATACCATTCTACTGCCAAAGTTTGTCTATGGAGATTGTCTACGGCTGTGTGCTCGATTTTTATAAACCTGTTCATGTAAACCTGTTCATGTAGTGTAAATAGAACTGTAGTATGTGGAAACGCTGTCGCAAGGATATGGGTATACATTACACACATGAGAGCGAATAACGTCTCTAACAGATCTGTTCTTAAATTTCTACAGTATCATCACACTGTCAATACGATTCATTCCTGACTTTAACAGATCTGTTCTTAAATTTCTACAGTATCATCACACTGTCAATACGATTCATTCCTGACTTTAATAACAGATCTGTTCTTAAATTTCTACAGTATCATCACACTGTCAATACGATTCATTCCTGACTTTAATAACAGATCTGTTCTTAAATTTCTACAGTATCATCACACTGTCAATACGATTCATTCCTGACTTTAATAACAGATCTGTTCTTAAATTTCTACAGTATCATCACACTGTCAATACGATTCATTCCTGACTTTAACAGATCTGTTCTTAAATATCTACAGTATCATCACACTGTCAATACGATTCATTCCTTACTTTAACAGATCTGTTCTTAAATATCTGCAGTATCATCACACTGTCAATACGATTCATTCCTGACTTTAATAACAGATCTGTTCTTAAATTTCTACAGTATCATCACACTGTCAATACGATTCATTCCTGACTTTAATAACAGATCTGTTCTTAAATTTCTACAGTATCATCACACTGTCAATACGATTCATTCCTGACTTTAACAGATCTGTTCTTAAATATCTACAGTATCATCACACTGTCAATACGATTCATTCCTTACTTTAACAGATCTGTTCTTAAATATCTGCAGTATCATCACACTGTCAATACGATTCATTCCTGACTTTAATAACAGATCTGGTCTTAAATTTCTACAGTATCATCACACTGTCAATACGATTCATTCCTGACTTTAACAGATCTGTTCTTAAATTTCTACAGTATCATCACACTGTCAATACGATTCATTCCTGACTTTAATAACAGATCTGTTCTTAAATTTCTACAGTATCATCACACTGTCAATACGATTCATTCCTGACTTTAATAACAGATCTGTTCTTACATTTCTACAGTATCATCACACTGTCAATACGATTCATTCCTGACTTTAATAACAGATCTGTTCTTAAATTTCTACAGTATCATCACACTGTCAATACGATTCATTCCTGACTTTAATAACAGATCTGTTCTTAAATTTCTACAGTATCATCACACTGTCAATACGATTCATTCCTGACTTTAATAACAGATCTGTTCTTAAATTTCTACAGTATCAACACACTGTCAATACGATTCATTCCTGACTTTAATAACAGATCTGTTCTTAAATTTCTACAGTATCAACACACTGTCAATACGATTCATTCCTGACTTTAATAACAGATCTGTTCTTACATTTCTACAGTATCATCACACTGTCAATACGATTCATTCCTGACTTTAATAACAGATCTGTTCTTAAATTTCTACAGTATCAACACACTGTCAATACGATTCATTCCTGACTTTAATAACAGATCTGTTCTTACATTTCTACAGTATCATCACACTGTCAATACGATTCATTCCTGATTTGTACCTTCTCCAAGAGAAACTGTGTTCCACTGTTTCTTAAAAAAAAATGGAAAAGGCATACAACTGTCCTTTAGACGTTATGGTGTCAAACGCATCTGTAAAGGTGGATGGGGTCAGAGAGAGAGAGAAAGAGAGAGAAAGAGAGAGAAAGAGAGAGAAAGAGAGAGAAAGAGAGAGAAAGAGAGAGAAAGAGAGAGAAAGAGAGAGAAAGAGAGAAAGAGAGACAGACAGACAGACAGACAGACAGACAGACAGACAGACAGACAGACAGACAGACAGACAGACAGACAGACAGACAGACAGACAGACAGACAGACAGACAGACAGACAGACAGACAGACAGACAGACAGACAGACAGACAGACAGACGTGCTGTGCTGTTTTGGCAGCCAAATATGTGTCCTCCTGCCAGTGAAAAGTGCAATGTAATGTTGATAATATTTCCCTTCTTGTTTTGTTTTGTCTTTCATACCTGGTCATGTTGACACTGGTCTACTACCATTGCTTTAATATATTGTTGTTCTCATTAATATTGTTTTTGTAGTTGTTGTTAATGGTAATCCCATGTCCACAACTACTATTATTATTGCTGTTGGTCCCACC
The DNA here is from genome assembly GCF_965601325.2 of Salmo salar. Taxonomy (NCBI): domain Eukaryota; kingdom Metazoa; phylum Chordata; class Actinopteri; order Salmoniformes; family Salmonidae; genus Salmo; species Salmo salar. The sequence goes on along the minus strand of NC_138296.1, from coordinate 94,192,445 downwards.
ATTTATTTATATATAAATATATATATTTTTTTCTATATGTATACTTTGACAATGTAAGTAATACTGAACTTGCCATGTCAATAAAGTCAATTGAATTGAATTGAGAGAGAGAAAGAGAGATTGAAGGAGGGTGAGAGAGACGGATAGAGAGAGTGAAGGAGGGAGAGAGACAGAGAGAGTGTGCGAGAAGCAGATAGCGAGATAGAGAGAGTGAAGGAGGGAGAGAGAGGGAGACAGAGGGAGAGAGTGTGAAGGAGGGAGAGAGAGAGAAAGAGAGAGAGAGTGAAGGAGGAGGGAGAGAGAAGGAGGGAGAGAGAGATAGAGAAAGAGAGCGAAAGCGTGAAGGAGAGAGAGAGAATGTGTGAAGCAGATATTGAGATAGAGAAAGAGAGAGAGTGAAGGAGGGAGAGAGAGTGAAGGAGTGAGACAGAAGGAGAGAGGGAGGGAGTGTGTAGGAGGGAAACAGAAGGAGAGAGGGAGGGAGAGAGAGTGTGAAGGAGTGAGACAGAAGGAGAGCGGGAGGGAGTGTGTAGGAGGGAGACAGAAGGAGAGAGGGAGGGAGTGTGTAGGAGGGAGACAGAAGGAGAGAGGGAGGGAGAGAGAGTGTGAAGGAGTGAGACAGAAGGAGAGCGGGAGGGAGTGTGTAGGAGGGAGACAGAAGGAGAGAGGGAGGGAGTGTGTAGGAGGGAAACAGAAGGAGAGAGGGAGGGAGAGAGAGTGTGAAGGAGGGAGACAGAAGGAGAGAGGGAGGGAGTGTGTAGGAGGGAAACAGAAGGAGAGAGGGAGGGAGAGAGAGTGTGAAGGAGGGAGACAGAAGGAGAGAGGGAGGGAGTGTGTAGGAGGGAGACAGAAGGAGAGAGGGAGGGAGTGTGAAGGAGGGAGACAGAAGGAGAGAGGGAGAGAGGGAGTGACAGGAGGCTGTACTGGCATTCTGCTCCTTTGGTGAGGAGAGACTTTGGTGAAACTCCCAGACTTTACTGATGTCAGTTAAAGGATGGTGTCAGATGGAAACAGAGTGGTAAAGTATTGGTGACCATGTTGCAAATCATCATTTTATATTTAGATTTTTTTGTACCCTTATTTTACCAGGTAAATTGACTGAAAACACATTCTCATTTACAGCAATGACCTGGTGGATTTGATTTCTGCCACTGAGCCACTAAAAAGTCTTCTCCCCTTAAATTTTTGTAATGAGGATGAATTAAGGAACTACCCAAAGCCTCGTACAAGGAGTCAAATCTAAACCCGCTGGAAAATCTTATCCTCACTGTAAAATTATGTACCTGGTAGGATCTGAACCCAAGTCTCCCGCTTGAGAAACCAACACCTTAATCATTGGACCAAGAGGACATTTTAGAGACAATCTGAGTGGCTATGCCCATTCTACTGACTATATTTCTATGAGTTACACAAACAGAGACCTAGCCAAAAGTCACTATGTGGAACTCTTAGGGCTCTATTCAAGCTGAAGCGATACAGATTGTGTGATATAAAAGTTATTTCCGCTTGAGCTGACATACGCAGCGATGACCGTGAATGCTGACTATGCTAACGTGGGAACATTACCTTTAAATGTCAATCCTGCTGTAACACTGAATTTCACGATATGGACTGAATAGAGCTCTTACTCAGCTTTTATCGCGATATGGACTGAATAGAGCTCTTACTCAGCTTTTATCGCGATATGGACTGAATAGAGCTCTTACTCAGCTTTTATCGCGATATGGACTGAATAGAGCTCTTGCTCTGTTTACAGTATTTCACGATATGGACTGAGTAGAGCTCAGCTTAACTCGTCAATTCAATCATCCACACCTCAATTGATGAGGCTGTTCTCAAAGACCGTCCTTTCGCTGTCTAACTGACAAAAACATCCCCATGTAAACATAAACCCAGGCTATGTCCCAAATGGCACCCTATTCCCTACATAGTGCACTACTTCTGACCAGGGCAAGTAGTGCACGATGTAGGAAATAGGGTTACATTTGGGACGCAATCCCTGTTTCATGATAGCACTCAGCAGAATAACTGTGATTGCGTCATTGTGTACAGTACAGTATATCCACCCTTCAGAAACATACTGTCTGAAAACAATCTCTCGGTTATGATGGAGCGGTGAAGGGCTGTTTTGGTTCCAGCTAGGTTGTATCTGACTACAGGGCGCAATCAAAACCTCTAAACAAATCATCAGGTTTCCAATTTGCATAAATCACACCTCTCTCTCTCTCTCTCTCTCTCTCTCCCTCCATATCTGTCACTCCCTCCCTATCTGTCTCTCTTTCTCTCTCCCCCCTCTCTCTCTCTCTCCTTCTCTCCCTCCCTCTCCCTCTCTCTCCCTCCCTCTCCCCCTCTCTCGCACCCTCCTGAGATTGCCTGGTGCAGTGGAACCAATGGAGTGGTCACAAAATTGCAGTCCAGTCTGGCTCAATAAAACATTCTAAGATTATAAACAGTATTTTGAAATAAAAATAGTACTTTTTGAACCGAGATCTACAGGGAAGACTAATCTCTTGTCTTTCAGTAGACGTCACACCTAAACACAGAGAGAATTCCATATCCATCCATCAGCTTTACCACCACTCAATAAGCGGCCATGGAACCTTCACTAGTTCTACAGCACCATTAAAGCTTGTTTATAATCCATCACTCCATGTAGAGTCCCCCAGATGGCATGTTAAGGGTGTTTTTATGGCAGGATATACTTTGTGGATATGGTGTTTGACACAGAAACACATTTCAAATGCTGTTTCTGGCCATGAAGAGAGACAGGTCTCCTCTTGACCCATAGAGTTTCAGCCACAGGAAATAAACAATACAGGGGGAACCAGTAAACGTGTGTGTGTGTGTGTGTGTGTGTGTGTGTGTGTGTGTGTGTGTGTGTGTGTGTGTGTGGTTAATGTGTAGTTAATGTGTAATTATGTTATTACACAGATATTACACTGAACCATTAAAAAAAACACTATTACACCTTTATAGACTAGACATGCATGAGGTAGGTATTGTAGAAAAGGACTGAATGTAGCTATAAATAACATTATTAAATGACAACTTTATAGTCTCTCTGTGTGGCATTTATCTCCTAACTGACAGCTTCCCTCGTGGAGCACAGCTATCAGGATAATGGAGGGGGAATGGGTGCCAAAAACACACACGCCAGCACACACACACACACACACACACCCATATACACACACACATACACCCATATACACACACACACACACACACACCCATATACACACACACACACACACACACATACACCCATATACACACACACATACACCCATATACACACACACACACACCCATATGCACCACACACACACACACACACACCCATATACACACACACACACACCCATATACACACACACACACACACACACACTAAGGATTAATATTTCCTGAAAATCTACCAACATTCAATACCGGGAATAAATCATATGTGACTCGTTTCAGGAAACCTTAAATTGTTAAAATATGAGTCCAGTTGGTTTAGCCACAGAAAAAGACATGAACCTTCCTGCTAGCCATGATTGGCTGAGATAATGAATGGGCTGGACATGCTGAGAGATGAGTTCAGATTGGTCTGCCATGTAGCAGGCTTCTGTCTATAACATGAACTGCTTAGTATGTGTAGGTAATCCTTTTTGAAAGCTATCATGATAGCTAAGCAGGTGAAGAAATTTCAGCCGTTTGATTGCAAATGTGGAGGGAGTCGAAAGAGAACACAGAAGGCTGTTGTATAAAACACCTGTTTACAGATTACATCTTCAAACTAAAGGGCAACCAAGGAATCCGTGACAGAGAGGGAGAAACGTTCATCCATGTATACAGGTAAGAGAGTCTAGCTAGCTACATTTTCAGATCTTCTAAGTTTCTAATTTTGTCAGAAAGTAGTTTTCATGAGTTAAAGCGTACTGTTAGCTAGCTAAGTAAAATTAGCTGGCTCGCTAACTAACATTACATGTATGATCTGTGTAGTAATATTATTCGTATCTCAGAGCCATTTGCATTGCTAGTTATAGCCTAATGTCAGCTAGCTAACATTAGGGGTAAGGTACTAACGTTATGATTTGGGATTAGGGTTTGTTGTTTAGCTAGCTAGCTACATGTCAAAACAAAAGACTCCACAATGCAAGTAACCATTTCACTGTACCATTTACACCTTCTGTATCCTGTGCATGTGACAAATAAACTTTGACTTTATTTGATATAGTGTGTGTTTAGCAGAGACAGTAATATGAAGAACAACATGACCTGCACCAAAGTCAAATTAGGATATAACGTTAGGCCAACAAGACAGTGTCTGGGGTAGAATGCCCTGCTTTTATTGCATCACACTCACAATCGTAAGCTATTTTCTGTAATCAGCTCGCCATTACCTTGTTGTGAGTTTATTTTCCTGTAATAATGACTACAAATTAGCTAAAGTTATGACGTTGTAAACTATATGATACGGGCATTATTTAAACTGGCTAGCCAGCTAACTTAACTTTAGCTAGTCAGCTAACTTAACTTTAGCTAGTCAGCTAACAAGCTAGAAATGAACAAAAAACATTGTTTAGAAAGTTGCTTTTAGTTGCCTGGTTTGGTAGATTGACATATACTAAATTCATTTTTAAACAGATGGGTTTATTGGTGTTAAAATACAGCAGTTGTGCTATTTTGGACCACCAGGCCTGTCGTTTTTGTGTTTCATAACGACAACGACAAGTTTGATGTTGGATGACAATAGAATGTTCAGGATCTCACTCCCACATGTGTATACAGACATGTTGATAGACATTGTTTAAACCAGCCTTTAGTCTTGAAAGCTTTGGTTGTTTAGTGCATGGCCTCACATGTGAATCCTTAAAGAGATGGGTGGGGCTAAAGCTTAAGAGGGTGTTAAAGATGCTGAATGGGTGTAGACAGAGAAGAGCTCTCCAGTAGGTTTACCAAAATATTCAAGGGCTATTTTCTTAAAAATGGGGTTAAAAGTTTATCAACTTTCAAAGCAGAATTACTTTCCCATTGTTCCTCAACTATAGTGTATGATACCATTTTCTAGCTCTGAGTCTCTACTTTCAATTTCAAATTTTGCTACATAATACCGAATCGAGCCGGTCGGTCACATTTATCCAGAGAGTCCTGGGAAATAATGCAAGAATTGGAAGGGCCCATTTAAAGCATTTAAAACCAGGATATGGCCACTATTGCGCCACATTTCCGGCTTGGCTTCACCACTATGTAAAGACTTCACAGTGTAAAATGTTTCACTACGTAAAGATTTCACAGTGTAAAATGTTTCACTATGCAAAGATTTCACAGTGTAAAAGGTTTCACAGTGTAAAAGGTTTCACTATGTAAAGATTTCAGTGTAAAAGGTTTCACTATGTAAAGATTTCAGTGTAAGAGGTTTCACTATGTAAAGATTTCAGTGTAAAAGGTTTCACTATGTAAAGATTTCAAATGAAACTGATATTTACTAATGAAAGAGTAACTTTGATCGCCAATGACATTGTTATGAATTGTGAAACAGGCCGTTCATAAAATTCAGAGCGTTATCATGTTCCTCAATTAATTCAACATATTTCAGCAGTAGGCCTAGGCTATGTCGACAGAGAGCACTCTCAGGACGCAGAGCGATTAGGCTATAGCGTTGTCCAATCATACAAACCTTGTTACACAGGTTTGACCTCCAACAAATTACAGAATATCTCCCATTTAGCAAAATCGAGTTGATGATTATAAAGATGGAGGATCAGCTCATGAATAACAGGGAGATGAAGAGAGGAAATAGTATAAATATCAAGGTATATTAACGGGGACCAACTCTGTTTAATAAAAAAATATCAATTTCTACTCTCAAACCGTTTGTTGATCACACATTCTCTACCAAAGCTCTCAATATGAGGCAGCGCAGAGAAGATGGCTGGCTAGCAAGCTCACCAATTCAGGTTTAACAACTGTCCGGGTCTTCACAATTGACACTGCTGATTTTACGATGAGTTATTTTAGTTGTTCATCCCTAGACAGCTGATAACCAAGACGAGATCGCTTGCTAACTATCCATCGTGTAACGCTTACTGTAGTGGGTGTGGAGTCAGGCGCAGGAAACAGGAGTGTTTGCTATCGGGCTTTAATGAAATGCTCCGATCAAAAAAATATACACCCAAGAAACAACAACGGGGTATAAATCCAAAAACACGTACCACTACACGAAACACAGTGAACGAGAGAAATAAGCCCGCACACAGAACAGGTGGGGAAACGGGCTTAAATACCCAACTAAACACTAATGAGACACAGGTGAAACCAATAAAGACAAAACCAACAGAAAAGGGAAAAAGGGATCGGTGGCAGCTAGTAGGCCGGTGACGACGACCGCCGAGCTCCACCCGAACAGGGAGCTTGGCTAGCGGGCGGATAAACAACAGTGACTCAACATTTGAATTCAAAATTCATATGAAAGTCATTTTTTTAACCTTTTTATTAACATAATTTGGAGTCTAAGTCAATGCAATACTTACATTCCTTATTCCTGTGGATAATTTTCTCCCAAGCAGAGACTTCAGTCTGCTATTAATTCAGTTTTAGGAATTTTCGCTGTTTTGCAATGTGTTGTGGGATAGCCTCCCCAGCGTAGGGAACCAAAAAGTACGCTCCCGTGCGTGCTTTGTTTTTCCAGACCTCTCAAGTATGCTAATAGAACTGCTGGTAAACTTAGTACATACTTGCCTTTTCACGTTCTTAAGTTTGGAATCACACTTGAAAAATGACAGTTGACTTCCGTACTCGTTACACGGTCTAGATAGAACAGAAGTATGCATTTTGGAACACAGGCAATGTTTCACCCTGTCCCTACAGTACCCAGAGAGAGAGAGAGAGGGGGAGAGAGAGAGAGAGAGAGAAGGGGGAGAGAGAGTGAAGGAGAGGGTGAAAGGAGAGGGAGGATGTGAGAGAGAGAGAGAGAGAGAGAGAGAGAGAGAGAGAGAGAGAGAGAGAGAGAGAGAGAGAGAGAGAGAGAGAGAGAGAGAAGGGGGAGAGAGAGTGAGTGAAGGAGAGGGTGAAAGGAGAGGGAGAATGTGTGTGAGAGAGAGAGAGAGAGAGAGAGAGAGAGAGAAAGACATGGATCAGACAGTTTGACCCTGTCTGTACTGTATCAGCTGTATTCTACCTCATCTGCTTGTTTATCTATTCAGACCCAGTAATATGAGAGAACAGACAGAGACAGCATTGTCCTGGACTGAGCCCTTGATATCGTCATTCCATCTTCCCTGAGTACCATACTGTGCTATACTGTACTGTGCTTTATTATACAGATTGGTTGATCACACAGACAATACAATAAACTGCCAGTCTCAAGGGTAAGAGGCTGGAAACTGACTGGCATCTACACAACAGATAAAGGTGTTTCGAGTCCTTGTCACAGATGAGTTACAACTTCTACTAAGAAATGTTTGTCCTGCATCAATTTCTATCTGTGGAATGACATAGAAATACAAAACCAGAGCAGTTTGGCATGATGCTACGAGGCACGTTGTGATACAAGTTTCCATCTGGTATTTTGTACCATTTTTTTCATGTCTCTGCGTCCAGTATGACTGAAGTAAGCGGTAGGTTCATGCTACTCTACCTGTTTAATTCCATGCATTGCGCTAACGCTAGTTAGCATTGGCCACCCGAAACTACCTCTAACTTCCTTCATATTGTCCCTTCATAGTTTCTCAGAACAAAAAAACCTGTCCAACTGCATACCTAACCGTACACCTACTGTTGATGTCAGCTACCTGGTTGGCTACATTACGCCTATAGACGTTCTGTGGGTGTACACAAACATCAAAACCCCTTGACCTCTTCCTGCCCCAACACCTTCCATAAATCACCATACTCCCACATGGAAAGCACCTCCCATGCTTAAAAACACAATTACTGTGCCTCAGACGAAACACACCAAGTCCACCTCACGAAAACAACCGGCATCTCGACGTCACTCAGACAGTGCTAACAAGAAGATCAGAAGCAGAGTGCAGTCTTCTCTATCAGGGTTCCACAGCACAGCGCGTAGAAAATGACATACCGCATAAACCCATACAAATCCCCAGGCAGGAGATCATTCTAGAAAAAATGATTCTCTTCAACTCTTAGGATTCATCCCTCTCTGTACCTGAACTGACAGTGAAATCTCTTACTGTTTCTCCCACCATATGTTTGTATATTAGCGAGTGAATCCTCACGGTTAGATGTTGTTTGGTGCTTGCTGTTACACTTCATCACCTAAGAAGGCAGAGGATGTGTCCCAAATGGCACTCCTTTTTAACTAGGGCCCATGTAGTTAACTATAAAAGGGAATAGGGTGCTATTTGGGATGGAGACAGACGTTTACCTGAAACATTTAGCTGAGGACTATTCTATACAAATGTAAAATACAAAAAAAAAATATATTAAAAAAACTGAAACGTGCATTTACCTGAAATACTGACAAGTGCACATTCTACTGCTAGGTTATTTGACCATTACCAAAAAAAAAACATAGATTGTGTTTCACGGGATGCATTTATTTAGTGAAACCTCATGACAACATGTACTTCAACTTATACAATATATGTGCAAGCCACAGCGTCATTCATATCAGGATGTATAACCCTCCTTATAAGGCCGATACACACTGCAACATACATCCGTATACATATCTGACTGAGATTTCTAGAACATTCCTCATATACAGTATTGTTCAATGTCTCTTGAGTCAAAAAGGGAAAAAAAAGAGAGAGAAATATGAGTGAATGATTTGACCAGTTTAAACCAGATTTCTAGTCACCACACTACGATAGCTGGGATGAGGCGGTGAGAGGAGGGAGGCTCGTAAAGAAAGAGGGAGAAGAAAAAGAGAGAGAGAGAGAGAGGGAGCGGGGGACACGAGAGGGTGAACTGCAGCCAAATGGCCATTCCAATCTCAGCGGTTTATGGTGCGTGCTCGGTGATTGGCTTTTCTGTGTGTGTGTGTGTGTGTGTGTGTGTGTGTGTGTGTGTGTGTGTGTGTGTGTGTGTGTGTGTGTGTGTGTGTGTGTGTGTGTGTGTGTGTGTGTGTGTGTGTGTGTGTGTGTGTGTGTGTGTGTGTGTGTGTGTGTGTGTGTGTGTGTGTGGACTGGCTATGAGCCACACTGAGAATTATCTCTGCAGGCTCTATGAGCCACACTGACAATTACTGTATCTCTGCAGGCTCTATGAGCCACACTGACATTTACTGTATCTCTGCAGGCTCTATGAGCCACACTGACAATTACTGTATCTCTGCAGGCTCTATGAGCCACACTGACAATTACTGTATCTCTGCAGGCTCTATGAGCCACACTGACAATTACTGTATCTCTGCAGGATCTATGAGCCACACTGACAATTATCTCTGCAGGCTCTATGAGCCACACTGACAATTACTGTATCTCTGCAGGCTCTATGAGCCACACTGACAATTATCTCTGCAGGCTCTATGAGCCACACTGACAATTATCTCTGCAGGCTCTATGAGCCACACTGACATCTCTGCAGGCTCTATAAGAAACCAGGTCTAAAAACAGTAACCGAATATGTATATCTTTGTATTAGTTTTTACTGTTTTGATATGGTGGTGGTAACCACTATCTATACATAGTGCATTATGGGCCCTGGTCAGATGTAGTAATCTAGGGATTAGGATGTCATTTGGAACAAGTGCACGGCGCTAGACCAGAGGAAGACAGCATCGTCTTGCTGCTCTGAGGTCAACCAAGAACCGGACAGAGGTACAGTCCTGTAACATGAGACAGAAGGACAAGCAGTCTGTCAACTCAACTCTGTTATGCTTTATGGTCAATATTGAACTGCTGATTTACCCTGAGGAAGGAAGTGGGGGATGTTTTCCACCCAAACAAGGACAGGGACCAAGGCTGGGATTTAATTCAAACGCTACAGTAAATGGATACATTTACATAACATTTTTACTGATGCAGACTGGACTTTAATCTACCAAGAGAGTTGTCATCCGTAAGTATCAAGGCTGTCTACATCCCTCCACAAGCCAACACCACTCTGGCACTCAACAAACTGTGTGGGGACATAAACAAACAAGAAACCGCTCACCCAGAGGCAGCATTTCTGGTAGGTGGAGACTGGTAACGCAGGGATTAACGCTGGGAGACTAAAAACCGTCCTACCTCACTGCTACCAACACATCTCCTGGCCACTAGGGGAGCTAGAACTCTAGACCACTTTTATTCTACCCAACAGAAACACATACAAGCCCCTCCCTCCTCCTTCCTTCAGCAAATCTGACCACGACTCCATTCTCCTGCTTCCTGCTTACAAACAAAAGCTCATACAGGAATTACCAGTGATGCGCTCAATACGTAAGTGGTAGGATGAAGCAGATGGGGGGGCTACAAGACTGTTTTGCAAGTACAGGAAATGTTCCGGGATTAATCCGATAGCCTTAAGGTGTTTATCACAGGATTTTTATTTAACTTTACTTGAACAAGGAAGACATGTTAAGAACTAGGTCTTTTCCAAATGCAAACTGTGCAATACAATATAAAATGCACATTATATATACAGTATATATGCACATTAAAATGAAAAAAAAAACAGTCATTTCAAGTACAAATAAAACATCACAAATCCCCCAGAACGTATCCTAACCAAAAGCCATGGATTACAGGCAATACCGCGCTAGGCTACAGGCTAGAGCTGCCGCTTACAAGGAACGGGACACGGACGCATACTTGAAAGCCTGCTACGACCTCCGACGAGACATCCAACATATAAAAGGACAATACGGGAGGAAGGTGAAATCCTATTACACTGGCTCCGATGCTCGTCGTACGTTGTATCGTAATGGATTACAAAGGGAAACCCAAAATGCCTTTCATGCTCGCTTTGAGGAATATAACACTGTGCCTTGTGTGAAAGTACCTGTTTTTCCAGATGATTGCTCTCCACGGCCAACGTTTATTTATTTTATTTATTTATTTCACCTTTATTTAACCAGGTAGGCTAGTTGAGAACAAGATCTCATTTACAACTGCGACCTGGCCAAGATAAAGCAAAGCACTGCGACACACTGGAATAAACAAGCGTACAGTCAATAACACAATAGAAAAAAAGGAAGTCTATATACAATGTGAGCAAAACATTTGAACAGGTTAACAATCACAAGGCCAGAATACAAAGGGCACGTTCTCAAAGCATGCCCAAACCAGCTGGCAAGTGTCTTCACATCAATGTTCAATCTCTTCTTGTCCCAGTCTGTAATCCCATCATGTTTTAAACTGACCCCTATTGTCCCTGTTCCCAAGAGCTCCAACGTATACTGCCGAAATGACTATCACTCACATCTGTAATTATGAAGTGCATTAAAAGGCTGGTCATGACATCTCTAGAGCCACTCCAATTAGTATGCCGCCGCAACAGATCCACAGATGACGCAATCTCAATTGTACTTCACACTGGCCTCTTCCACCTGAACAAGATGGGAAATAATTATGTGAGAATGCTGTTCATAGACTACAGCTCAGTGTTCAACACCATAGTCCCCTCCAAGCTCATCACCAAGCTGGGGACCAGGACTTCCTGAAAGGATCCATAACTTCCTGACGGGCTGCCCCCAGGCGGTGAGGGTCGGCAACAACACATCTGCCACGCTGACCCTCAACACGGGGGCCCCTCTGGGGTGTGTGCTTAGTCCCCTCCTGTACTCCTATTCACCCACGACTGCGTGGCCAAGCACGACTCCAACCCCATCATCAAGTTTGCTGACGACACAACTGTGGTAGGCCTGACCACCTACAGCAATGAGACAGTCTACAGGGAGGAGGTCAGAGACTTGGCAGTGTGCTGGCAGGTCAACAACCTCTCCCTCAACATCAATATGACCAAGGAGCTGATTGTGGACTAGCGGAGAAAGAGCGGAGAGCACGCCCCCATCCACATCGACGGGGCTGTGGTGGAGCGGGTCGAGAGCATCAAGTTCTTTTGGCGTACACATCACTAAGGACTTAACATGGTCCACACTAACTCGTAATTGTGAAGGGGGGCATGGCAGCAACTCTTCCCCATCAGGAGGCCGAATGGTACCAGAGCATCGGCTCTCAGGCCAACGGGCTCCGAAGCAGCTTCTACCCCAAAGACTGATAAATAGCCAGACTGATAAATAGCCAGACTGATAAATAGCCAGACTGATAAATAGTCAAGGAATACTAGCCAAACTATCTGCACGGACCCTAAACACACACACACACACTAGACTAGGCCTGGGCAACTCCAGTCCCCTGGGGCCTGATTGGTGTCACACACTTCCCCCATCATCCCTAGCAAACACACCCGATTTAAACTAATTGCATTTTTTAACTAAAGATCATGATTAGTCGATTATTGGAGTCAGGTGTGTTAGCTGGGGCTGGGGGCAAAAGTGTGACAACAATCAGGCCCCCGAGGACTGGAGTAGCCCAGGCCTACACTAGACCATATATACACAACATATACACACCATATACACACTCACTAGACTATATATACACTATATACACACTCACTCACTCACACATTACATAACACACGAGCATACCGACTCAAATACTTTCCCACTCATCGTGTGCTGCTGCTACTCTGTTCTTTATTTTACTCTTATTATTATCTATCCTGATGTCTAGTCACTTTACCCTGCCTTCATGTACATATCTACCTCTAATACCTTATTATTATCTATCCTGATGTCTAGTCACTTTACCCTGCCTTCATGTACATATCTACCTCAAATACCTTATTATTATCTATCCTGATGCCTAGTCACTTTACCCTGCATTCATGTACATATCTACCTCAAATACCTTATTATTATCTATCCTGATGTCTAGTTACTTTACCCTGCCTTCATGTACATATCTACCTCAAATACCTTATTATTATCTATCCTGATGCCTAGTCACTTTACCCTGCCTTCATGTACATATCTACCTCAAATACCTTATTATTATCTATCCTGATGCCCAGTCACTTTACCCTGCCTTCATGTACATATCTACCTCAAATACCTTATTATTATCTATCCTGATGTCTAGTCACTTTACCCTGCCTTCATGTACATATCTACCTCAAATACCTTATTATTATCTATCCTGATGCCCAGTCACTTTACCCTGCATTCATGTACATATCTACCTCAAATACCTTATTATTATCTATCCTGATGTCTAGTCACTTTACCCTGCCTTCATGTACATATCTACCTCAAATACCTTATTATTATCTATCCTGATGCCTAGTCACTTTACCCTGCCTTCATGTACATATCTACCTCAAATACCTTATCTATCCTGAAGCCTAGTCACTTTACCCTGCCTTCATGTACATATCTACCTGAAATACCTTATTATTATCTATCCTGATGTTTAGTCACTTTACCCTGCCTTCATGTACATATCTACCTCAAATACCTTGTAGCTCTCCACAGTGATCTGGTACTGGTACTCCCTGTATATAGCTCCACATTGATCTGGTACTCCCTGTATATAGCTCCACATTGATCTGGTACTCCCTGTATATAGCTCCACATTGATCTGGTACTTCCTGTATATAGCTCCACATTGATCTGGTACTCCCTGTATATAGCTCCACATTGATCTGGTACTTCCTGTATATAGCTCCACATTGATCTGGTACTCCCTGTATACAGCTCCACATTGATCTGGTACTCCCTGTATATTGCTCCACATTGATCTGGTACTGGTACTTCCTGTATATAGCTCCACATTGATCTGGTACTGGTACTCCCTGTATATAGCTCCACATTGATCTGGTACTCCCTGTATATAGCTCCACATTGATCTGGCACTTCCTGTATATAGCTCCACATTGATCTGGTACTGGTACTCCCTGTATATAGCTCCACATTGATCTGGTACTTCCTGTATATAGCTCCACATTGATCTGGTACTGGTACTCCCTGTATATAGCTCCCCATTGATCTGGTACTTCCTGTATATAGCTCCACATTGATCTGGTACTCCCTGTATATAGCTCCACATTGATCTGGGTACTCCCAGTATATAGCTCCACATTGATCTGGTACTTCCTGTATATAGCTCCACATTGATCTGGTACTCCCTGTATATAGCTCCACATTGATCTGGTACTGGTACTCCCTGTATATAGCTCCACATTGATCTGGTACTCCCTGTATATAGCTCCACATTGATCTGGTACTGGTACTCCCTGTATATAGCTCCACATTGATCTGGTACTCCCTGTATATAGCTCCACATTGATCTGGTACTGGTACTTCCTGTATATAGCTCCACATTGATCTGGTACTCCCTGTATATAGCTCCACAGTGATCTGGTACTGGTACTCCCTGTATATTGCTCCACATTGATCTGGTACTGGTACTTCCTGTATATAGCTCCACATTGATCTGGTACTCCCTGTATATAGCTCCACATTGATCTGGTACTGGTACTTCCTGTATATAGCTCCACATTGATCTGGTATTGGTACTCCCTGTATATAGCTCCACATTGATCTGGTACTGGTACTCACTGTATATAGCTCCACATTGATCTGGTACTTCCTGTATATAGCTCCACATTGATCTGGTACTCCCTGTATATAGCTCCACATTGATCTGGGTACTCCCAGTATATAGCTCCACATTGATCTGGTACTCCCTGTATATAGCTCCACATTGATCTGGTACTGGTACTTCCTGTATATAGCTCCACATTGATCTGGTACTCCCTGTATATAGCTCCACAGTGATCTGGTACTGGTACTCCCTGTATATAGCTCCACATTGATCTGGTACTTCCTGTATATAGCTCCACATTGATCTGGTACTGGTACTCCCTGTATATAGCTCCACATTGATCTGGTACTTCCTGTATATAGCTCCGTTCTTGTGTACTTTATTTTATTACTATTTAAATGTTGAACCCTGCGTCGTTGGGAAGGGCTAACAAGCATTTCATGGTAAAGTTTTTAAAACCTTTTAGTAGACGCTCTTATCCAGAGCGACTTCACTAGTTAGTGTCTACATTTTGTTATTGGTCCCCCACAACCATGGCATTGCGAACACCATGCTCTTCCACCTGAGCCACACGGGACTATCTATCCTATCTGTTGTAGTTGTGACAAATAAAATGGGACTTGACTTGATGTGTGCTTGTTGTTTTTTGCAGATGGGGAAAACAACGCTGAAACCCAGAAAATATTCTTGCAATTTAAGACCAAAACATATTCAGACGGATTCCAAATTCAACCATTACTGACACACAAAGAAATACAATTTGGTCCTACAAATCAGGGGTCCCTGTATTCTGCTTAGCTGTAACTCAGCGCAATGGGGAGACATCCATTATGCATTTACTCATTTTGGCACCATACTCAGGATATCACTGAGAGGCAGAGCCCTATGCAACAATACAATCATGGAACAATTTGTCCTGCCTTGTCGTGTGTTTCATATGCAGACATTAGTTATCATGGTATGGTAAGAAAGTGCTGTGTGTGAAATAAGGAAAGAAGGATGCACGGACGGACAGGAAGAAAGGAAGGAAGGAACACATACTGAAATAAAGGTACAGTGCATTCGGAAAGTATTCAGACTCCTTGACTTTTTCCACATTTTGTTACGTTACAGCCTTATTCTAAAATTGAATAAATAAATAAAAATCCTCATCAATCTACACACAATACCCCATAATGACAAAGTGAAAACAGTTTTTAGAAATGTTTGCTAATTTATTAAAAATAAAAAACAGAAGGAGGAACGGAAAGGATGGAATGATGAAAGGACAGAACGAAGGAAGGACAGAAAGGAAGGAAGGCGAGAAGATACATATAGAAGAAATAAATGTTAAATAAATGTATCCTGTGCTGTATATGTCATTGCTTTTAGAACAAACTGCTTTTAATGCATCAGACACTTAGCAGACTACAGTCGTGGCCAAAAGTTTTGAGAATGACGCAAATATTAATTTTCACAGTCTGCTGCCTCAGTTTGTATGAATGCAATTTGCATATTCTCCAGAATGTTATGAAGAGTGATCAGATGAATTGCAATTCATTGCAAAGTCCCTCTTTGCCATGGAAATGAACTGAATCCCCCCAAAAACATTTCCACTGCATTTCAGCCCTGCCACAAAAGGACCAGCTGACATCATGTCAGTGACTCTCTCGTTAACACAGGTGTGAGTGTTGACGAGGACAAGGCTGGAGATCACTTTGTCATGCTGATTGAGTTTGAATAACAGACTGGAAGCTTCAAAAGGAGGGTGGTGCTTGGAATCATTGTTCTTCCTCTGTCAAACATGGTTACCTGCAAGGAAACACGTGCCGTCATCATTGCTTTGCACAAAAAGGGCTTCACAGGCAAGGATATTGCGCGGGATCGGGACACCACCAGTACAGAGCTTGCTCAGGAATGGCAGCAGGCAGGTGTGAGTGCATCTGCACGCACAGTGAGGCGAAGACTTTTGGAGGATGGCCTGGTGTCAAGAAGGGCAGCAAAGAAGCCACTTCTCTCCAGGAAAAACATAAGGGACAGTCTGATATTCTGCAAAAGGTACAGGAGCTTCGTGGTGCTACTTGTGGTGCTACTGCTACTTGTGGTGCTACTGCTGCTGGTAGTGCTACTGCTGCTGGTAGTGCTACTGCTGCTGGTAGTGCTACTGCTACTGGTTGAATTTCTGCTGCTAGTGGTATTACAGCTGCTGGTAGTGCTACTGCTGGTGGTGGTGCTACTGCTGCTGGTAGTGCTACTGCTGCTGGTGGTGGTGCTACTGCTGCTGGTAGTGCTACTGCTGCTGGTGGTGCTGCTGCTGGTGGTGGTGCTACTGCTGCTGGTAGTGCTACTGCTGCTGGTAGTGCTACTGCTGCTGGTGGTGCTACTGCTGCTGGTAGTGCTACTGCTGCTGGTGGTGCTGCTGCTGGTGGTGGTGCTACTGCTGCTGGTAGTGCTACTGCTGCTGGTGGTGGTGCTACTGCTGCTGGTGGTGCTAGTGCTGCTGGTGGTGCTACTGCTGCTGGTGGTGCTGCTGCTGCTGGTAGTGCTACTGCTGGTGGTGGTGCTACTGCTACTGGTGGTATTACAGCTGCTGGTAGTGCTACTGCTGCTGGTGGTGCTACTGCTGCTGATAGTGCTACTGCTGCTGATAGTGCTACTGCTACTGGTGGTGCTACTGCTGCTGGTAGTGCTACTGCTGCTGGTAGTGCTACTGCTGCTGGTGGTGCTACTGCTGTTGGTAGTGCTACTGCTGCTGGTGGTGCTACTGCTGCTGGTAGTGCTACTGCTGCTGGTGGTGCTACTGCTGCTGGTAGTGCTACTGCTGCTGGTAGTGCTACTGCTGCTGCTGGTGGTGCTGCTGCTGCTGGTGGTGCTACTGCTGCTGGTGGTGCTACTGCTGCTGCTGGTTCTAGTGCTGCTGGTGGTGCTACTGCTGCTGCACTGCTGCTGGCTGTTCTACTGCTGCTGGCTGTTCTACTGCTGCTGGTAGTGCTGCTGCTGCTGGTGGTGCTACTGCTGGTGGTGGTGCTACTGCTGCTGGTAATGCTACTGCTGCTGGTGGTGCTACTGCTGCTGGTGGTGCTGCTACTGCTGCTGGCTGTACTACTGCTGCTGGTGGTGCTACTGCTGCTGGTGGTGCTACTGCTGCTGGTGGTGCTGGTAGTGCTGCTGCAGGTGGTGCTACTGGTGGTATTACTTTCGCTGGTGGTACTACTACTGCTGGTGTGCTACTGCTGCTGGTGGTGCTGCTGCTGCTGCTGGTAGTGCTACTGCTGCTGATGGTGTTACTGCTACTGGTTGAATTTCTGCTGCTGGTGGTGGTATTACTGCTGCTGGTGGTTCTACTTCTGCTGGTGGTGCTACATGGTGCTACTGGTGGTGCTACTGCTACTGGTGGTCCTACGTGGTGCTACTGGTGGTGGTACTAATACTGCTGCTGGTGGTGCAACTGCTGCTGGTGGTGCTACTGCTGCTGGTGCTACTGCTAATGCTGGTGCTGGTAGTGCTGCTGCTGCTAGTGGTGATACTGGTGGTGCTACTGCTGCTGGTGGTGCTACTGCTGCTGGTGGTGCTGGTAGTGCTAGTGCTGCTGGTGGTGCTAGTGCTGCTGGTGATGCTGCTGCTGGTGGTGCTACTGCTGCTGGTGGTGCTGGTGGTGGTACCGGTGATGGTAGTATTGCTACTGCTGTTGGTGCTGGTGTTGGTACTATTGCTGCTGCTGGTGGTGGTGCTGCTGGTAGTGTTGGTGGTGGTACCGGTGATGGTAATATTGCTACTGCTGCTGGTAGTGCTGGTGGTGCTAGTGCTGCTGGTGGTGCTATTGCTACTGGTGGTGCTACTGCTGCTGGTGGTGCTGGTACTGGTGATGTACTATTACTACTGCTGCTGGTGGTGCTGGTGTTGGTGCTGCTGGAAGTGTTGGTGGTGGTACCGGTGATGGTACTATTGCTACTGCTGCTGGTAGTGCTGGTGGTGGTACTATTGCTGCTGCTGGTGGTGGTGCTGCTGGTAGTGCTGGTGGTGATGCTATTGGTGTTGGTGTTGGTACTATTGATGCTGCTGGTGGTGCTGGTGGTGCTGTTGGTGGTGCTGGTGGTGCTATTGCTGTTGGTGCTGGTACTATTGATGCTGCTGGTGCTGCTGCTGGTAGTGCTACTGCTGCTGGTAGTGCTACTGCTGCTGGTGGTGCTACTGCTACTGGTGGTATTACAGCTGCTGGTAGTGCTACTGCTGCTGGTGGTGCTACTGCTGCTGGTGGTGCTACTGCTGCTGGTGGTGCTACTGCTGCTGGTAGTGCTACTGCTGCTGGTAGTGTTACTGCTACTGGTTGAATTTCTGCTGCTAGTGGTATTACAGCTGCTGGTAGTGCTACTGCTGCTGGTAGTGGTACTGCTGCTGGTGGTGCTACTGCTACTGGTGGTATTACTGCTGCTGGTGGTGCTACTGCTGCTGGTGGTGCTACTGCTGCTGGTAGTGCTACTGCTGCTGGTAGTGCTACTGCTGCTGGTGGTGCTGCTGCTGGTGGTGGTGCTACTGCTGCTGGTAGTGCTACTGCTGCTGGTGGTGCTACTGCTGCTGGTAGTGCTACTGCTGCTGGTGGTGCTAGTGCTACTGGTGGTGCTACTGCTGCTGGTGGTGCTACTGCTGCTGGTAGTGCTACTGCTGCTGGTGGTGCTACTGCTGCTGGTAGTGCTACTGCTGCTGGTGGTGCTACTGCTGCTGGTAGTGCTACTGCTGCTGGTAGTGCTTCTGCTGCTGGTGGTGCTACTGCTAATGCTGGTGCTGGTAGTGCTGCTGCTGCTAGTGGTGATACTGGTGGTGCTACTGCTGCTGGTGGTGCTACTGCTGCTGGTGGTGCTGGTAGTGCTAGTGCTGCTGGTGGTGCTAGTGCTGCTGGTGATGCTGCTGCTGGTGGTGCTGCTGGTGGTGCTACTGCTGCTGGTGGTGCTGGTGGTGGTACCGGTGATGGTAGTATTGCTACTGCTGTTGGTGCTGGTGTTGGTACTATTGCTGCTGCTGGTGGTGGTGCTGCTGGTAGTGTTGGTGGTGGTACCGGTGATGGTAATATTGCTACTGCTGCTGGTAGTGCTGGTGGTGCTAGTGCTGCTGGTGGTGCTATTGCTACTGGTGGTGCTACTGCTGCTGGTGATGCTGGTACTGGTGATGTACTATTACTACTGCTGCTGGTGGTGCTGGTGTTGGTGCTGCTGGAAGTGTTGGTGGTGGTACCGGTGATGGTACTATTGCTACTGCTGCTGGTAGTGCTGGTGGTGGTACTATTGCTGCTGCTGGTGGTGGTGCTGCTGGTAGTGCTGGTGGTGATGCTATTGGTGTTGGTGTTGGTACTATTGATGCTGCTGGTGGTGCTGGTGGTGCTGTTGGTGGTGCTGGTGGTGCTATTGCTGTTGGTGCTGGTACTATTGATGCTGCTGGTGCTGCTGCTGGTAGTGCTACTGCTGCTGGTAGTGCTACTGCTGCTGGTGGTGCTACTGCTACTGGTGGTATTACAGCTGCTGGTAGTGCTACTGCTGCTGGTGGTGCTACTGCTGCTGGTGGTGCTACTGCTGCTGGTAGTGCTACTGCTGCTGGTAGTGCTACTGCTACTGGTTGAATTTCTGCTGCTAGTGGTATTACAGCTGCTGGTAGTGCTACTGCTGCTGGTAGTGGTACTGCTGCTGGTGGTGCTACTGCTACTGGTGGTATTACTGCTGCTGGTGGTGCTACTGCTGCTGGTGGTGCTACTGCTGCTGGTAGTGCTACTGCTGCTGGTAGTGCTACTGCTGCTGGTGGTGCTGCTGCTGGTGGTGGTGCTACTGCTGCTGGTAGTGCTACTGCTGCTGGTGGTGCTACTGCTGCTGGTAGTGCTACTGCTGCTGGTGGTGCTAGTGCTACTGGTGGTGCTACTGCTGCTGGTAGTGCTACTGCTGCTGGTAGTGCTACTGCTGCTGGTGGTGCTACTGCTGCTACTACAGTGAGTGAATGAATGAGTGTGTATGAGTGAGTGAGTGTGTGTGGTCTGAAATTTAATTGAGAGTGTTTGCCCTGTTTTGTTGGGTACACGTAGGGCATGTTAAGAGGAGGAGGAAGAGGATGGGGAGGAAGAGAGGAGGAGGAGGAAGAGAGAGGAGGAGGAGGAAGATGAGGAAGAGGAGGGAGAGGACAAAATGTTAGACAATTTGAAGGATTGAGTTCTCTCTTGGAGCGCCCTACTTCTTTCCAGACATTAGACCTGATTAGCTAACTGTGCTGGACACACTCACACACACAGACACAAACACAAACACACACACACATAAACACACACACACACACCATGCCAGAAAAGACCTCACACTGTGTGAAGCGACTGAACTCTTATCCTTATCTTAGGGGGTGACATCATGCTCAAAACGTGACATCATACTTCAAACTGTAAGAAGTTTGTCCGTACAAGAACAAGTTACTCACTATCTTGGGTATTCACAGGGCTGTGAAACACACACCCACACACGCATGCAGAGACACAAACACATACACTAAATTATCAACATTATAATATCTCCCACCGCTCATCCAACCAATGGAGTGTTTATCTACATCCCTCAATTCTGAGATCTGATAGGTCATCTCTGAATATATTGATCATTTTGACCAAGACACGCAAGTGAGAAGAGCATCCGAGTGAGCGAAACAATGCCTCTCTGTCCAATCCAAGATGGCGCCGGTAGACATGGCTGCTCTGATTCTAACTCCTTAGGAAGTTTGCAGTATTTGGTTTTTGTGTGTGTTATTTCTTACATTACTAACCCAGAACGTTTCTTGCGTTATTACATACAGCCCGGAAATAACTTTTGGATATCAGAGCAGTGGTAACTGCAGTGGCATTTCGACCAGAAATATGACTTTCCTGAATTGGATCCTTTGTACGTACCCTCCTAAGGCGATTTAACCTATCCCAGATTCCGCTCCAAGACGCCGCTGGCGGAGAAGAGATAACTTCTAGTCCAACTCAGGAGACATGCACACCGTCCTCCATCTTACTAGTATATGGGGTGGCAGGTAGCCTAGTGGTTAGAGTGTTGGACTAGTAACTGAAATGTTGCAAGAATCCCTGAATCCCTGAGCTGACAAGGTAAAAATCTGTCATTCTGCCCCTGTTCCTTAACCCACTGTTCCTAGGCTGTCATTGAAAATAAGAATTTGTTCTTAAACTGACTTGCCAAGTTAAATATAGGTAAAAAATAAAATGTTTTATTACTCTCTAATGTTCAGTCCCAGGACAATAAAGTAGATGAGCTCAGAGCGAGGATCTCCTTCCAGATAGACATCAGATAGTCCAAAAATACATGAAAACAAACTTTGTTTTTGTTGTTGTCTGAGAGATAAGAAAGATTAGGAAATTATTTTGAATATGTTTTCATTCAACCTGTTTTTTAGGCACTAAACTATACACACTCATCAGCCAGTTTATTAGGTACACCACCCCGTTCACTAAAATGGTT
This sequence comes from Salmo salar, assembly GCF_965601325.2. Taxonomy (NCBI): domain Eukaryota; kingdom Metazoa; phylum Chordata; class Actinopteri; order Salmoniformes; family Salmonidae; genus Salmo; species Salmo salar. Next base: position 94,170,442 of record NC_138296.1, on the reverse strand, counting down.
TGCTGCTACAGACAGTGGCTGTGGCTTTCTGTATAAAGCAGGCAGTCAGGCATCGAAACATTCAGTTACTGTTCGATTGAATGTTAGAATGGGCAAAACGAGTGACCTAAGCGACTTTGAGCTATGATCGTCGGCGGCAGGCACATCGGTTCTAGTATCTCAGAAACGTCCGGCCTCCTTGGCTTTTCACACACGACCAGTATCTAAGGTTTACCGAGAGAATGTTGCAACAAACACAAAACATCCAGTCAGTTTCAACCCTGTGGGTGAAAAACAGCTCGTTGATGAGAGGTCGAAGGAGAAGGAGAAGAATCGTGGAAGCTAACTGGCGGGCTACAAACAGGCAAATGAATGGCGCAGTACGACATCTCGGAACTCACAACTCGTCGGTCCTTGTCACGGATGGGCTATTGCAGTAGACGAAAAGTAACCGGGTTCCACTCCTATAAGCTAAAAAGAAGAAGAAGTGGCTTCGTTGGGCACGCCATCACCAACACTGGACAACTGAGGACTGGAAAAACATTCCCTGGTACGACGAATCCTGGTTCCTGTTGCGTCATGCTGTTGGCAGAGTCAGGATTTGACTTAAGCAGCATGAGTCCATGGACCCATCCTGCCTGATGTCAACGGTACAGGCTGATGACAGTGGTGTAATGGTGTGTGGATTATTTTACAAATTGAGCAACGTTTTCATGCCCTGAAGATTTCAGGCTGTTCTGATAACAAAGAGGGGTCTGACCCGGTACACCGACCCGATGTACCTAATAAACTGGCCGCTAAGTGTATACTTCCATAATACATTTTTAAAAAACTGGTACTATACGTGACTACCATCAGACGAGTTGTGTGAGGCTTGTGAGCATCATAGAGCAAAACAACCGACATGTACGTGTCCATGAGAGTCTCAGCAGTTTTGTAGGCCAAACTGCTCAGATGCTACAGACGTTTTCGTGAGAAGACCGATTTTTTTTGTGATGTCTCCTGGTCTGACAAACATCGTTGTAGCTCGGCCACCTTCCACCTTAGATGAGGAAGGACGAGGTAGGAGGATGTGGTGTATTGAGATGCAGCCCATTAAACTGCAGATGAGGAAGGCCGAGGTAGGAGGATGTGGTGGATTGAGATGCAGCCCCTAAAAAAAAAAAAAAAAAAAACAGATAGATATCTCTAATTTAAACAGACAGATTTTTATGGGAATGTTTTTAGCATGCTAATTAGATTTCCAGAGTGCAAAGCTCGCTATGAAAGGCATCCAAGTTTTAAATTGTATTGCGGCTGTGTGGGTGGGTGGTGGTCAACAAATTTACTATGCTTTCCAAATGGCACCCTATTCCCTTTATAGTGCCTTCATTTTGACCAGATCCCTATGGGCCCTGTAGTGCACTATAAAGGTAAGAGGGTTCCCTTTGGGACTCACACTTATAGTTTACAAGCCTCCTTTCCATCAAGGACACGGTTTCATTTGTTGCTCTTCTCCTCCGTCCACTTCCATATCAATCTCATTTAATCAAATCTCATTCCATAGCAGGCCCATAAATCTATGTTGAGAGGAAAGGAGAGAGGAAACATTTTTAGCAAACAGGCCGATCAATAGAACAGTCAAACTGTATAGTCAAACTCATCCTCGCATCAAAACAGTTTTTCTGATGAGACAAACGATTTCTGAAAAGCTGCAGAGTAAATAGCGGACGTATAAATATTTTACGTCATGTTACTAATGACGGATGAGTAATTTTGCAACTTTGATCTAAATAGTGAATAGAGCATTGCGTTCTGTGCTCACACTGAGAGCTGTGAAGATGTCTTCCTTTTGTTTTTCGGGTAAACTTCTAAATCAATCTGACTGACTTTTTAAATGAGATAGACCTGCTAGTACAGAATAATTTGGTGGTTACCGGTGGTGGGAAAAGTATCCAACTGTCATGCTTCAGTGAAAGTCACCCGGTAAAATACTACTTGAATAAAAGTCTAAAAGTATTTGGTTTTAAATATACTGAAGTATCAAAATTATATGTAATTGCTAAAATATTCTTAAATATCAAAAGTATAAATCATTTCCAATTCCTTATATTAAGCAAACCAGACGGCACCGTTTTCTTTTTTTCTTTTTTAGTTTGCGGACAACCAGGGGCACACTCCAACACCAGACATCATTTACAAACATAGCATTTGTGTTTAGTGAGTCCTCCAGATCAGATGCAGTAGGGATGACCAGGGATGTTCTCTTGATAAGTGTGTGAATTTAACAATTTTCCTGTCCTTCTGAGCATTCTAAGTACTTTTGGTTGTCAGGGAAAATGTATAGAGTAAAAAGTATATTATTTTCTTTAGGAATGTAGTAATGTAAAAGTTGTCAAAAATATAAATAGTAAAGTAAATTACAGACACCCCAAAAAACAACTTAAAGTAGTACTTTAAAGTATTTTTACTTAAGTACTTTACACCACTGTGAGTTATTTAGTTTCACAGTGGGTTTAAAGTGATGACTCGGTCAACTGTTATTGTCAAGCTAGGAGTCTGATAATGTTGTCATTTAGCCACTGGTCAAAAGTATTACACAATATAGTGAACAGGGTGCCATTTTGGACTAAACCTTAGCCTCCCCCTGTCTTAACAGAGTCCAGGAAGTAAACAAAGAAGCTGATTGCGTTGCTGTAACATAATCTTGGCTTCGTCCTCTTCACATTTTGCCCAGAGATATTTAATGATATTATATATTAAACACATACAGCCAATAGAGGCTCCGGGATGTTAAATGATATTGTTCCTGATAGGTAGAAACACTCTGTATGCATCCCAAATGGCATCCTATTCCGTCCTATACAGTGCACTACTTTTGAACAGGGCCTATAGCGCTCTTGTCAAAAGTAGTGACCTTTACAGGGTGACATTTGGGATGCAGATCTCTGCGTTTCCATTGGTCCAAATCAGTGTCCGGGTGATTGATTGGTGGAGGGGCTGGCCCTGGGCCAAGGCGTTTCCATGGCGTTTCCATGGCATTTGGGCGGATGAAAGTATGATGTTGTCTGGACTGGATGTACGTCGGGTTTTCTTCCGCTTCAGGCTGCCATCTGTGGAGCTGCTGCACTGGACACAGCCAGACCAGACCAGATCAGACCAGGGTCATGTTCATTAGGGAATGCAACAGAAAAACATTTGAAAACATCTTGCAACAGAAAATGAGCGTTTCTTATTGGACTAGCCCAGGTAGTTCCTCTTTGTTTCAGTCCATTTTATTCCATTTGGTGCCTAATGAACACAACCCAGGTCAGAGCAGCCCTCTATACTGGCTTTGACCGAGTCAAGTCTTGGCACTGTACATGAATGTAGTTCGCATATATTATTCTCTCTCTCGCTCTCGCTCTCTATCACGTTTCAATTTAAGGAGCTTTATTGGCATGGGAAACATATGTTTACATTGCCAAAGCTAGGGAAGTAGATAATAAACAAAAGTGAAATAAAAAAATAACAGTAAACATTACACTCACAAAAGTTCAAAAGAAATAAAGACATTTCAAATGTCATATTATGTCTATATACAGTGTTGTAATGGTGTGCAAACAGTTTAAGTTCAAAAGGGACAATGAAAAAACATATAGGTTATATTTACAATGGTGTTTGTTCTTCACTGGTTGCCCTTTTCTTGTGGCAACAGGTCACAAATCTTCCTTCTGTGATGGAACACTGGTATTTCACCCAATATATATGGGAGTTTATCAAGATTGGATTTGTTTTAAAATTCTTTGTGGGTCTGTGTAATCTGAGGGAAATATGTGTCTCTAATATGGTCATACATTTGGCAGGAGGTTAGGAAGTCCACCTCAGTATGCACATAGCCTGTCTTCTCTTCAGAGCCAGGTCTGCTTTATTCATTTATTTTATTATTATTTATTATTATTATTATTATATTATTATAAGAACAAATTCTTATTTTCAATGATAGCCTAGGAACAGTGGGTTAACTGCCTTGTTCAGGGGCAGAACAACAGCTTTTTACCATGTCAGCTCAGGGATTCGATCTAGCAATCTTTGGATTACTGGCCCAACACTCTAACCACTAGGCTACCTGCCACCCCTCAACAGCAAGGCTATGCTCACTGAGTCTGTACATAGTTAAAGATTTCCTTAATTTTGGGTCAGTCTCAGTGGTCAGGTATTCTGCCACTGTGTACTCTCTGTTCAGGGCCAAATAGCATTCTAGTTTGCTCAGTGTTTTTAAAGTTCTTTCCAATGTGTCAAGTAATTATCTTTTTGTTTTCTCATGATTTGGTTGGGTCAATTTGTGTTGCTGTCCTGGGGCTCTGTGGGGTCTGTTTGTATTTGTGAACTGAGCCCCAGGACCAGCTGGCTGACGGGGCTCTTCTCCAGGTTCATTTCTCTGTAGGTGATGGCTTAATTATGGAAGGTTTGGTAATCGCTTCCTTGTAGGTGGTTGTAGAATTTAACAGCTCTTTTCTGGATTTTGATCATTCTAATTCTGCACTGCATGCATTATTTGGTCTTTTACGATGTTCACAAACGATATTTTTGCAGAATTCTGAATGCATTCTCAATTTGGTGTTTGTCACATCTCTCTCCTTTTCTTTCGCTCTCTCTCTCTCTCTATCAGATCAAATGATCTTTTCTCCAAAATCATTTTTTCGTTGAAATCTCAGATGGTCTCCTGTCAAAACATAACACTTGGGTCTGACGTCGGAGGAAGAGTTTGACATTTTGAAGAGATATTTGTCAAACATGATTAGGAAAACAGAACCGATAAGCATAGATCTCATGGGAGATACTGGATCTCATCCTCTCTTTCTTCTATGGTTCTGTATGAACACTATGGTAAAGATATACTATGGTATACTATACTAAGATATACTATGGTATACACTATGTATAGACGTACTATGGTGAAAATACAGTATGGTATAGATACACTATGGTAAAGATATACTATGGTATACACTATGTATAGACGTACTATGGTGAAAATACAGTATGGTATAGATACACTATGGTAAAGATATACTATGGTATACACTATGTATAGACGTACTATGGTGAAAATACAGTATGGTATAGATACACTATGGTAAACATATACTATGGTATACTACACTAAGATATACTATGGTATACTATACTAAGATATACTATGGTATATACTATGTATAGACGCACTATGGTATAGATACACTATGGTGAAAATACAGTATGGTATAGATACACTAGGGTATAGACACTCTATGGTATACATGTACTATGATCTAGAAACACTATGTTATAGATACTCTATGATATAGACAGACTATGGAATATATACACTATGGTATGTATACACTATGGAACATATACACTATGGTATAGACACACTATGGAATATATACACTATGGTATAGACACACTATGGAATATATACACTATGGTATAGACACACTATGGTATAGACACACTATGGAATATATACACTATGGAATATATACACTATGGAATATACACACTATGGTATAGACACACTATGGTATAGACACACTATGGTACAGACACACTATGGAATATATACACTATGGTACAGATACACCATGGAATATATACACTATGGTATAGACACACTATGGAATATGTACACTATGGTATAGACACACTATGGAATATATACACTATGGTATAGAAACACTATGCTATAGATACTCTATGATGTAGACAGACTATGGAATATATACACTATGGAACATATACACTATGGTATAGACACACTATGGTATAGACACACTATGGAATATATACACTATGGAATATATACACTATGGTATAGACACACTATGGAATATATAAACTATGGAATATATACACTATGGAATATACACACTATGGTATAGACACACTATGGTATAGACACACTATGGAATATATACACTATGGAATATATACACTATGGTACAGACACACTATGGAATATATACACTATGGTTCAGATACACAATGGAATATATACACTATGGTATAGACACACTATGGTATATACACACTATGGTATAGACACACTATGGTATAGACACACTATGGTATAGACACACTATGGAATAGACACACTATGGAATAGACACACTATGGAATATACACACTATGGTATAGACACACTATGGTATAGACACACTATGGTATAGACACACTATGGTATAAACACACTATGGTATATATACACTATGGTATAGACACACTATGGTATAGACACACTATGGAATAGACACACTATGGAATAGACACACTATGGAATATATACACTATAATATAGACACACTATGGAATATATACACTATAATATAGACACACTATGGTATAGATACACTATGGTATAGATACACTATGGTATAGACACACTATGGTATAGACACACTAAGGTATAGACACACTATACACTATGGTATAGACACACTATGGTATAGACACACTATGGCATAGATACACTATGGTATAGACACACTAAGGTATAGACACACTATACACTATGGTATATACACACTATGGTATATACACACTATGGTATAGACACACTATGGTATAGACACACTATGGTATAGACACACTATGGAATATATACACTATGGTATAGACACACTATGGTATAGACACACTATGGTATAGACACACTATGGTATAGACACACTATGGAATATATAAACTATGGTATAGATACACTATGGAATATATACACTATGGTATAGACACACTATGGTATAGACACACTATGGTATAGATACACTATACACTATGGTATATACACACTATGGTATAGACACACTATGGAATATATACACTATGGTATAGACACACTATGGTATAGACACACTATGGAATATACACACTATGGTATAGATACACTATACACTATGGTATAGACACACTATGGTATATACACACTATGGTATAGACACACTATGGAAAATATACACTATGGTATAGACACACTATGGTATAGACACACTATGGTATATACACACTATGGTATAGACACACTATGGAATATATACACTATGGTATAGATACACTATGGAACATATACACTATGGTATAGACACTCTATGGTATACATGTACTATGATCTAGAAACACTATGTTATAGATAATCTATGATATAGACAGACTATGGAATATATACACTATGGTATAGATACACTATGGTATAGACACACTATGGAATATATACACTATGGTATATATACACTATGGTATAGACACACTATGGAATGTATACAATATGGAACATATACACTATGGTATAGACACACTATGGAATATATACACTATGGAGTATATACACTATGGTATAGACACACTATGGAATATATACACTATGGTATAGACACACTATGGAATATATACACTATGGTATATATACACTATGGAATATATACACTATGGTACAGACACACTATGGAATATATACACTATGGTATAGACACACTATGGAATATATACACTATGGTACAGACACACCATGGAATATATACACTATGGAATATATACACTATGGTATAGACACACTATGGTATAGACACACTATGGTATAGATACACTATACACTATGGTATATACACACTATGGTATAGACACACTATGGAATATATACACTATGGTATAGACACACTATGGTATAGACACACTATGGAATATACACACTATGGTATAGATACACTATACACTATGGTATAGACACACTATGGTATATACACACTATGGTATAGACACACTATGGAAAATATACACTATGGTATAGACACACTATGGTATAGACACACTATGGTATATACACACTATGGTATAGACACACTATGGAATATATACACTATGGTATAGATACACTATGGAACATATACACTATGGTATAGACACTCTATGGTATACATGTACTATGATCTAGAAACACTATGTTATAGATAATCTATGATATAGACAGACTATGGAATATATACACTATGGTATAGATACACTATGGTATAGACACACTATGGAATATATACACTATGGAATATATACACTATGGTATATATACACTATGGTATAGACACACTATGGAATGTATACAATATGGAACATATACACTATGGTATAGACACACTATGGAATATATACACTATGGAGTATATACACTATGGTATAGACACACTATGGAATATATACACTATGGTATAGACACACTATGGAATATATACACTATGGTATATATACACTATGGAATATATACACTATGGTACAGACACACTATGGAATATATACACTATGGTATAGACACACTATGGAATATATACACTATGGTACAGACACACCATGGAATATATACACTATGGTATAGACACACTATGGTATAGACACACTATGGTATAGATACACCATGTTATAGATACACTATGGAATATACACACTATGGTATAGATACACTATGGTATAGATACACTATGGTATAGATACACTATACACTATGGTATATACACACTATGGTATATACACACTATGGTATATACACACTATGGTATAGACACACTATGGTATAGATACACCATGGTATAGATACACTATGGTATAGATACACTATGGTATAGATACACTATACACTATGGTATATACACACTATGGTATAGACACACTATGGTATAGACACACTATGGTATAGACACACTATGGTATAGATACACTATGGAATATATACACTATGGAATATATACACTATGGTATAGACACTCTATGATATAGACACACTGTGGAATATACACACTATGGTATAGACACACTATGGAATATATACACTATGGAATATACACACTATGGAATATACACACTATGGAATATATACACTATGGAATATATACACTATGGTACAGACACACTATGGAATATATACACTATGGTATAGATACACCATGGAATATATACACTATGGAATATATACATTATGGTATAGACACACTATGGAATATATACACTATGGTACAGATACACTATGGTATAGATACACTATGGTATAGATACACTATGGTATAGACACACCATGGAATATACACACTATGGTATAGACACACTATGGAATATATACACTATGGAACATATACACTATGAAATATATACACTATGGAACATAGACACTATGGTACAGACACACTATGGTATAGACACACTATGGTATAGATACACTATGGTATAGACACACTATGGTATAGACACACTATGGTATAGATACACTATGGTATAGACACACTATGGTATAGATACACTATACACTATGATATAGATACGCTATGGTATAGATACACTATACACTATGGTATAGATACACTATGGTATAGATACACTATACACTATGGTATAGACACGCTATGGTATAGATACACTATACACTATGGTATAGATACACTATGGTATAGATACACTATACACTATGGTATAGACACACTATGGTATAGACACACTATGGTATAGACACACTATTGTATAGACACACTGTGGTAGAGACACACTATGGTATAGATACACTATGGTATAGATACACTATGGTATAGATACACTGTACTCTATTGTATAGATATTGTGTGTGTATGCACTTCTGTTTTCATAATAACGCTGCCACATCTATGATTGCCTTTGAAAGTAAGATTCACTATGGCCTCCCAGTATAGTACAAGGTGAATTATTTTTGAAAGAAATTATAATGTCAAGTTTCAAATTCCATTTTAGAATGAATAGAATGGAATTGATGGAGATCTGTCCGTTCCTATGCAGCTCTTCCTATGTTTTCATTGCCAACTGTAAGACACAATGAATAAGATGAAAAAAATTACACTCTACTGTATATGACGATTCCTTCCTGTTCCTGTGTGTGTGTGTGTGTGTGTGTGTGTGTGTGTGTGTGTGTGTGTGTGTGTGATGAAGCACCTTCCTCTTAGCCTGTAGAGATGTAGACTAAATATGGCCCAGGGCTCGTTCCACTGTCAGACCTGACACATCCCATCTGGTTCTCATGTACCTAATGGAGAGGGAGGTTGTGTTTCAACCTGGTCTCAGAGCCATACGGAAAATACTTTACGTATTCATGAGAACCTCCAAGATGTACGGGTTGGACGTATGATATCTACTAATGTCTATTCACTTCAGACAGAAACAAAAAGAGGGAGGTTGGTCGTGGAGGATGGGTGGAAGTACTCCGCAACCGTATAGAAATCCAAAGGTTGCGTGCTCGAGTCGCATCGGGGACAACTGTAGAATTTAACCCTTCCCCCTAATCCTTATTCTAACCTTAACCCTATTCAGCTAACCTGCTACGTAAATTCTCCTAACCTTTGTCGTTAGTTCTCCTAACAGCCACCGTAAATTATCCCCGTAATTCTCCGTTGTTGTTATGACGCAGCAAGTAACCTGGTCTCAGAGAAAGACGTATAACACAGATGTCGGATCTTCATTTGAGCCAGTTTGCTACAGCAGGTAATGAATCCTGCAGCAACAGGATATGTGAATTATTACGTGGATTATAATTAATGTACATTTTCGAAGGGGGTGATACTTTTTTGCAAAGGAAAATCAAGTGGAAATTACAAACTTCGGAAGCCTTTTTAAGCCTCAAATACCCTACAAGTTTTAAAGTACATTTCCTGCATTGCAGGAAGGTTCTCCTGCAACAGGATGATCAAATTAATATCCTACATCGGTATTATACTTCCTCTGCCCATCCACATCTGTACTATTCCTCATACCCTCCACTCCTCCACCCCTCAACTCCTCCACCCCTCCATTCCTCCATTCCTCCACTCCTCCGCCCCTCCACTCCTCCACCCTTCCCCCCACCAATCCTCCACTCCTCCACCCCTCCACCCCTCCACTCTTCCCTCCTCCGCCCCTCCGCCCCTCCACCCCTCCATCCCTTCATCCCTCCACCCCTCCACCCCTCCACTCCTCCGTCCCTTCATCCCTCCACTCCTCCGTCCCTTCATCCCTCCACTCCTCCGTCCCTTCATCCCTCCACTCCTCCACTCCTCCACCCCTCCACCGTCCCTCCACCCCTCCACCCCTCCGCTCCTCCATCCCTTCATCCCTCCAATCCTCCACCCCTCCACTCCTCCACCCCTCCACTCCCCCACTCCTCCCCTCCTCCACCCCTCCACTCCTCCACCCCTCCACTCCTCCATTCCTCCACCCTTTCATTCCTCTCCGGTAGTTAATGTTCCAAAGAATACATTTCCCCAAAATGGCAGCAATTATCCCACATTATCCATGCTTTTCCTGGATAGATAGAAATGGGTCTTCTTTGAAAGTGTATATTTTTATCTTATGATTTTCTGGAAAGATATTATAAAACCACAGCCTGCTTTAAAACTATGCTGCCTTCTCACATAACTGTGTTCCTCTCTTCTCTCTAAAAAGACTGATGCATTGCACAGACGGACGTCTTTCCTATACAATGTGTACCTCTGTCTCACAGGCCAGTTTCCACATAATAGTCAGGTGTAAATGGCTTTTATTATTACTTTAAAATATACATACACTAATAATAAGACTTATTTTTCACATATTCCAGTCCTCACTAATTCTTTTCACATGCCTACCTCAGTAAGGTATGGGGAATGGATATCCAGCTGGCTGTGTCATAACAAGGGTTTCCCCCTTCCCTTTCTAAATCTCTCTCTCTCCCAACACACCTCTCCCTCCCTTCCCTCCCTCCCTCTCGATCTCGTGCTCTCCCTCCCTCCCTCCCTCTCCCTTTCTCTCCCTCTCTCTCTTTCTCTCTCCTTCCCTCTCTCTCTCCCTCCCTCCCTCTCCCTTTCTCTCCCTCTCTCTCTCTCTCTTTCTCTCTCCTTCCCTCTCTCTCTCTCCCTCCCTCCCACTCCCTTTCTCTCCCTCTCTCTCTCTCTCTCTCTCTCTCTCTCTCTTTCTCTCTCTCCTTCCCTCTCTCTCCCTCCCTCCCTCCCTCCTTTTCCTCCCCCTCTCTCATTCTACCTCACCTGTCCCCCCCATCAGATGTCAACTAGACTACTAGGCTTTCCACCGCATAGAAAGAAATCATTGAGTTTCAGCTCTTTCTCCAAACATCTCCTCCCTTTCCCTTTCCCAGACCCAGACAGGGGCACACACACAGACCGGCGACCGACCACGCTATCTAGCCAACCATTAAGTGTGTGTGTGAGGAAGTGTGTGTGTTTTTTTTTCTTTGAGTAGAAAGAATGAAGTAAGGAAAAGAAGTTAGTGGGTATTTGCACTCTGTGCCCGTGTTTGGTAACCCAGGATCCCTTTAAAATAATTTCACTTGACGGTGAAACCTGGAAGTGGAAAGTTTATAACTGTGAAAAGTCACAGGACTTGGGTGAGTTTCATTTTTTCCTTTCATTTAATTTGAGTCTTGGGTGTTGATTTAAACTGGGGAGTTACTTTGTTTCTCTGTTTGATCAGTTCTTCTGGTTATGTCTTTCTCTGTAGTCTGCAAAGCAGGTAAACCTACAGATGCCGTATCATCATTTGAACCAGTTTCACACAGCAGGAAAATAATCCTGCAGCAACAGAACATGTGAATTATTATATGTATTATAATTAATGGATTTCTTTTGGAGGGGTTGATATATTTCTCTTTAAGGCAAATCAAGTTTGACATTTTAAAAAGGAATTTACAAACATTAGAATACTTTTTAAAACTACATTTCTCCTGCAACAGGGTGATCAAATTGTTTGTCCTCCAATCAGCTGTGACCTTGGTGTTTGTCAGCCAATCAGCTGTGACCTTGCTGGTCCTCATCTCATTCTCGTCTCTTTAGACTGAAACCAGACACATGGCTGCTGCCAGATAGACAGAGTTTGTTGTCATAGAAACATTTCCTGGATTGAATGACACATAGGTTTCTGTCTGATGTACACCTGTTGAGGGGCGGGGTCTCTCTGTTCAGGTGCAACCTAAGTCTGAGTCACAAATGGCACCCTATTTTCCTTTAGAGTTCACTACTTTTGACCGGTGCACTATATAGGGAATAGGGGTGCCATTCTGGATGCAATTGAGGTCTATCCAGGTGGACCCTATATGAGAGGGCTGAGTGTTTGAACATAACCCCACAGCCATCTTTCAAAATGAAACACAGCAATCAAAATCATGTTCTCCCTGCTCAAAATGAAACTCGGCATACAAATGAGACACACACACACACAGATCAAATGAATCTAACTTAGTGACAACCAAGATCACACTAAAGTGACGTATTCAAACACTACTATCAGAACCTATTTCAGTGTAAAGACTAAGATGTTGTTGTTATACTGAAAAGATGGCTCTGCCGTCTTATCGGCTCTCAACCAATCATGCTATTTTGTTTGTTTTTTTCGCATTGTTCGTAACTTGTTTTGTACATAATGTTGCTGCTACCATCTCTTATGACCGAAAAGAGCTTCTGTACATCAGAACTGGGATTACTCACCTCAAACTGGATGAGGAGTTCTTCTTCAATGAGTCGGACGCGAGGGATATACTACGGACACCCGACCAGGCCCTGATCCCCCCCTGATTCGCTGGCGAAGGACACAGATTTCGAGGCAAAAGATTAGGGTGCCTTGCGAGGATAAGGCGACAAGTGGCTAATCTGCCCTTGCCCTCCAGTCTGCTAGCAAATGTTCAATCGCTGGAAAATAAATGGGACCAACTGAAAGCACATATATACAGTATCCTGCCAATGAGACATTAAAAACTGTAACATCTTATGTTTCACCGAGTCGTGGCTGAACAACGACATCAAGAACATACAGCTGGTGGGTTATACACTCTATCGGCAAGACAGAACAGCAGCCTCTGGTAAGAGACGGGGCGGAGGCCTATGCATTTATGTAAACAACAGCTGGTGCACGATATCTAAGGAAGTCTCAAAGTTTTGCTCGCCTGAGGTAGAGTATCTCATCATAAGCTGTAGACCACACTATCTACCTAGAGAGTTTCATCTGTATTTTTCATAGTTGTCTACATACCACTGCAGAGCTTTTTTGCACACCAGTATCACTACTTACGCACCATCATCTGCTCATCTATCACTCCCGTGTTAATCTGCTGAATTGTAATTACTTTGCTACTATGGCCTATTTATTGCCTTACCTCCTCATGCCATTTGCACACACTGTATATAGACTTTGTTTTTTTTTCTATTGTGTTATTGACTGTACGCTTGTTTATTCCATGTGTAACTCTGTGTTGTTGTTTCTGTCGCACTGCTTTGCTTTAACTTGGCCAGGTCGCAGTTGTAAATGAGAACTTGTTCTCAATTAGTTTACCTGGTTAAATAAAGGTGAAATAAAAAAAATTAAAAAAAGATGATCTGTATTATAAGCAAACAGCAGAACGCTCATTCAGAGGCGGTGCTCCTAGTGGCCGGTGACTTTAATGCAGGGAAACTTAAATCTGTTTTACAAAAATTTCTATCAGCATGTTAAATGTGCAACCAGAGGGAAAACAATTACAAGCAAAAATTAAAGCAGGAGGCACCAGTGACTCGGTCTACAAAAAAGTGGTCAGATGAAGCACATGCTAAACTACAGGACTGTTTTGCTAGCACAGACTGGAATATGTTCCGGGATGCTTCCGATGGCATTGAGGAGTACAGCACATCAGTCACTGGCTTCATCAATAAGTGCATCGAGGACATCATCCCCACAGTGACTGTACGTACATACACATAACAGAAGCCATGGATTCAGGGAACATTCGCATTGAGCTAAAGGGTAGAGCTGACACTTTCAAGGAGCGTGACTCTAACCCGGAAGCTTATAATGATTCCCGCAATGCCCTCCCACAAACCATCAAACAGGCAAAGCATCAATACAGGACTAAGATCGAATCGTACTACACCGGCTCTGACACTTGTCGGATGTGGCAGTGCTCGCAAACTATTACAGACTACAAAGGGAAGCACAGCCGAGAGCTGCGCAGTGACACGAGCCTACCAGATGAGCTAAATAACGTCTATGCTCGCTTCGAGGCAAGTAACACTGAAACATGCATGAGAGCTTCAGTTATTTCGGATGACTGTGTGATCACGCTCTCTGCAGCTGATGTGAGTAAGACCTTTAAACGGGTCAACATTCACTAAGCCGCTGGGCCAGACGGATCAGCAGCACAGTACTCCGAGCATGCGCTGACCAACTGGCAAGTGTCTTCACTGATATTTTCAACCTCTCACTGTCTGAGTCTGTAATACCAACATGTTTCAAGCAGACCACCATAGTCCCTGTTACCAAGGACACTAAGGTAAACTGCCTAAATGACTACCGGACAGTAGCACTCACGTCTGTAGCCATGAAATGCTTGGAAAGGCTGGTCAAGGCTCACATCAACACCATTATGCCAGAAACCCTAGACCCACTCCAATTTGCATACCACACCAACAGATCCACAGATTATGTAATCTCTATTGCACTCAACACTGACCTTTCCCACCTGGACAAAAGGAACACCAATGTGAGAATGCTATTCATTGACTACAGCTCAGCGTTCAACACCAAAGTGCCCTCAAAGCTCATCACTAAGCTGACCCTGGGACTAAACACCTCCCTCTGCAACTGGATCATAGACTTCCTGACGGGCCGCCCCCAGGTGGTAAGGGTAGGTAACAACACATCTGCCACGCTGATCCTGAACACGAGGGCCCCTCAGGGGTACGTGCTCAGTCCTCTCCTGTACTCCCTGTTCACTCATGACTGCACGACCAGGCACAACTCCTACACCATCATTAAGTTTGCTGATGACACAACAGTGGTAGGCCATATCACCGACAACGATGAGACAGCCTATAGGGAGAAGGTCAGAGACCTGACCGTGTGGTGCAAGGTCAACAACCTCTCCCTCAACGTGATAAAGACTAAGGAGATGATTTTGGACTACAGGAAAAGGAGGACCTAGCACGCCCCCATTCTCATCGACGGGGCTGTAATGGAGCAGGTTGAGAGCTTCAAGTTCCTTGGCATCAAATCACCAACAAACTAATATGGTCCAAGCACACCAAGACAGTCATGAAGAGGGCACGACAAAACCTATTCCCCCTCAGGAGACTGAAAAGATTTCGCATGGGTCCTTAGATACTCAAAAGGTTTTACAGCTGCACCATCGAGAGCATCCTGACGGGTTGCATCACTGAATGGTATGGCAACTGCTCGGACTCCGACTGCAAGGCACTACAAAGGGTAGTGCGTACGGCCCAGTACATCACCGGGGCCAAGCTTCCTGCCATCCAGGACCTCTATACCAGCGGTGTCAGAGGAAGGCCCTAAATATAAATAAGACTCCATCCACCCTAGTCACAGACTGTTCTCTCTGCTACTGCACGGCAAGCGCCAAGTCTAGGTCCAAGAGGCTTCTAAACAGCTTCTACCCCCAAGCCATAAGACTCCTGTACAGCTAATCAAATGGCCACCCAGACTATTTGCACCCCCCCCCCCCTCCCATACGCTGCTGCTACTCTCTGTTATTATCTAAGCATAGCCACTTTAATAACCCTACCTGTATGTACATAATTACCACAATTACCTCAACACCGGTGCCCCCGCACATTGACACATTGACTCTGTACCGGTTCCCCCTGTATATAGCCCCGCTATTGTAAATGTATTTTCTTAAAACTGCATTGTTGGTTAAGGGCTCGTAAGTAAGCATTTCACTGTAAGGTCTACACCTGTTGTATTCGGCGCACGTGACAAATACAATTCAATTTGATTTATACTATATATTGTATGTGTGTACTCAAACAAGAAAGGAACACAAATGCAAAAATGTAAGTTTTATATTTCAACATGACTCAATACATGTCAAACAGCATACTGCAAGCACACAAAGAGTAAAAATGCAAACATACAGTAAATATATTTTGCATATTCAAAGGAATAAAAATAGGCCTATTTCTACTACTGTACTGTATGTTCGATCAAATGTACGGAAAAGATAAAGTAACTGTCAAAATCAGAATCATAAGTCAAGAAACAAATACTCCATTGTGAAAACAAAATCAGTCATGTCTGTTGTTTTGGTCCGGCCACAGATGTTCATCAACATCACAGGCGATATCCTCCTTGGCCAGACAGCAAGGGGAAATATCTTCTGGCAGGACGCATCCACCCCTGACAGGACTCTGCTGGAATGTCACCACAGGCCTCCTCCGTTGCCTGTGGAAGGGCCTTGAATGGGGTTTGCGATCATACACCTTCCACAGCCATGCTGAAAACAACTCCTCAATGGGGTTGAAAAATTAGGAATATGGTGGGAGATGATAGAGAATCCTGGGAGGGTCATGGAACCGGTTGTGGAACTGAGCAGCCCGGTGGAAAATCAGGTTGTCCCAAACTAGAACATACATTTGCTGCTCAGGATCACCTGGCCCTCTCGCTCTGGCTGAAAAAAACTGTCATGTAAGGTGTTCAGGAAATTAATGCAGCTGGTGGCCACACATACACTTAGGTTGGAGTCATTAAAACTTGTTTTTCAAGCTATCCACAAATTTCTTGTTAACAAACTATAGTTTTGACAAGTTGGTTAGGACATCTACTTTGTGCATGACTCAAGTAATTTTTCCAAAAATTGTTTACAGACATATTATTTCACTTACAATTCACTGTATCACAATTCCAGTGGGTCAGAAGTTCACATACACTAAGTTGACTGTGCCTTAAACAGCTTGGAAAATTCCAGAAAAGTATGTAATGGCTTCAGAAGCTTCTGATAGGCTAATTGACATCATTTGAGTCAATTGGAGCTGTACCTGTGGATGTATTTCAAGGCCTACCTTCAAACTCAGTACCTCTTTGCTTGACATCATGGAAAATCCAAATAAATCAGCCAAGACCTCAGATAGAAAAAATTGTAGACGTCCAGAAGTCTGGTTCATCCTTGGGAGCAATTTCCAAATGCCTGAAGGTACCACGTTCATCTGTACAAACAATAGTACACAAGTATAAACACCATGGGACCACGCAGTCGTCATACCGCTCAGGAAGGAGACACGTTCTGTCTCCTAGAGATGAACGTACTTTGGTGCGAAAACTGCAAATCAATCCCAGAACAACAGCAAAGTATCTTGTGAAGATGCTGGAGGAAACCGGTACAAAAGTATCTATATCCACAGTAAAACGAATCCTAAATCGACATAGCCTGAAAGGCCGCTCAGCAAGGAAGAAGCCACTGCTCCAAAACCGCCATTAAAAAGCCAGACTACGGTTTGCAACTGCACATGGGGACAAAGATCGTACTTTTTGGAGAAATGTCCTCTGGTCTGATGAAACAAAAATCTAACGGTTTGGCCATAATGACCATCGTTATGTTTGGAGGAAAAATGGGGAGGCGTGCAAGCCGAAGAACACCATCACAACCGTGAAGCAAGGGGTTGGCAGCATCATGTTGTGGGGGTGCTTTGCTAAAGGAGGGACTGGTGCACTTCACAAAATAGATGGCATCATGAGGTAGGAAAATTATGTGGATATATTGAAGCAACATCTCAAGACATCAGTCAGGATGTTAAAGCTTGGTCGCAAATGGGTCTTCCAAATAGACAATGACCCCAAGCATACTTCCAAAGTTGTGGCAAAATGGCTTAAGGACAACAATGTCAAGGTATTGGAGTGGCCATCACAAGGCCCTAACCTCAATCCTATAGAAAATATGTGGGCAGAACAGAAAAAGCGTGTGCGAGCAAGAAGGCCTACAAACCTGACTCAGTTACACCAGCTCTGTCAGGAGGAATGGGCCAAAATTCACTCAACTTATTGTGGGAAGCTTGTGGAAGGCTACCCAAAATGTTTGACCCAAGTTAAACAATTTAAAGGCAATACTACCAAATACCAATTGAGTGTATGTAAACTTCTGACCCACTGGGAATGTGAGGAAAGAAATAAAAGCTGAAAAAAATCATTCTCTATACTATTATTCAGACATTTCACATTCTTAAAATAAAGTGGTGATCCTAACTGACCTAAGACAGGGAATTTTTACTAGGATTAAATGTCAGGAATTGTGAAAAACTGAGTTTAAATGTATTTGGCTAAGGTGTATGTAAACTTCTGACTTCAACTGTAGTAGAGAGGTCCAATGTCGGCAGTAAATACCTATTCTCATACGTGTTCTCATTTTGGAACGTCCAGATGAAGGATGGAAGCGGCTCAGATTGGGCAGCACTCTCTTCCCAGCCTCTCTCAAGGTCAAACCATAGTTGATCACATGTTCCACCGTAGTTGCCCGAATTTCAGCAGAGTACTCTCCTTGTTCTTGATCCACCGCCACCTCTACCTCTACCTCCACCTCCACCTCTACCTCCACCTCCACCTCCACCTCTCTCTGCCAAGTTTTTTTTCCATTGTTCTCCAAACACAGGAGTACTCACCTGTGGCCTTTTTATCCATACCAAAGGTCTGATTGCAAACATTTACGCAATTAGTGTTTGAACATGTGAAAGTGGTCAATGGGTAATTAAACTTAGCTTGATGAACAGTGTTGCTTTGCATTTGCACACAATATATTTTAGTTGTGAAGGTTGTGCCAAAGGTAGAGAATTGTGTGTTGTGTTTTGCCAAATGTTTGTTATAGAATTACAGACTGAGTGTAAAGCAAAACGTGTCAGTAGTATTGCAGATTTGGTGTACGGTTCTGCTAAATGAGTTAGAGATTTGGTGTACGGTTCTGCTAAATGAGTTACAGATTTGATGTACGGTTCTGCTAAATGAGTTACAGATTTGATGTACGGTTCTGCTAAATGAGTTACAGATTTGGTGTACGGTTCTGCTAAATGAGTTACAGATTTGGTGTACGGTTCTGCTAAATGAGTTACAGATTTGATGTATGGTTCTGCTAAATGAGTTACAGATTTGGTGTACGGTTCTGCTAAATGAGTTACAGATTTGGTGTACGGTTCTGCTAAATGAGTTACAGATTTGGTGTACGGTTCTGCTAAATGAGTTACAGATTTGGTGTACGGTTCTGCTAAATGAGTTACAGATTTGGGTCATTGTGCCTCATGGGCTAGTTTTAGTGTGTAAACCCATTGGGAAAAAATGGAGTGGACGATGCACTGGCAATATAATTACCGGTGGTCAATGTCCTATTTCAAGCCGTCCTATAAAATACATCACACAAGGACAGAACCATTCTTCAAAGCCCAAATATGTTGCCACTCGCCATCCAACAAACTGACAAAGCCCAGCCAAATGTTTATGGAGAGACAGACAGTCTAACAATGACCTGTCAAAACAGACATCCTATTTAATAATCATTTTAAAGTAGGCCGAAGTATGGGGAATGTGGCAGACATTTTCCACTGACGAAGGCTGTTTCTCCTAATAGCCTGTCTTAACCAGACAGTCTTATAGACTGTCTTAACCAGACTGAGTCTTATAGCCTGTCTTAACCAGACTGAGTCTTATAGCCTGTCTTAACCAGACGGTGCATTATAGCCTGTCTTAACCAGACTGAGTCGTATAGCCTGTCTTAACCAGACGGCGCATTATAGCCTGTCTTAACCAGACTGAGTCGTATAGCCTGTCTTAACCAGACTGAGCCTTATAGCCTGTCTTAACCAGACTGAGTCGTATAGCCTGTCTTAACCAGACGGTGCATTATAGCCTGTCTTAACCAGACTGAGTCGTATAGCCTTTCTTAACCAGACTGAGTCTTATAGCCTGTCTTAACCAGACTGAGTTTGTATCCTAAATGGCACTATATTACACTTATAGTGCACTGTGTTTGACCAGAGTCCATAGTAACCGTGGTCAAAACGAGTGCACAACGGAATATGGTGAAGTGAAGCAATGGTGAGCGCTGTGTTGAGTGGTCTTTGGCTCTGTCTTAACACAGAGACTGAGCTGATGTCAATTAAGGGCCAAACCAGGATATGGAAAACAACAAAGTTGTCACCCCGCCACTTGAGAAGAGAAGACATAAGTACAAGTGGTCCTTGGGGCTGGTATGGTCCTCTGGGAGGCTAGTTGGTATGGTCCCCTGGGAGGCTAGTTGGTATGGTCCCCTGGGAGGCTAGTTGGTATGGTCCCCTGGGAGGCTAGTTGGTATGGTCCCCTGGGAGGCTAGTTGGTATGGTCCCCTGGGAGGCTAGTTGGTATGGTCCCCTGGGAGGCTAGTTGGTATGGTCCCCTGGGAGGCTAGTTGGTATGGTCCCCTGGGAGGCTAGTTGGTATGGTCCCCTGGGAGGCTAGTTGGTATGGTCCCCTGGGAAGTTAGTTGGTATGGTCCCCTGGGAGGCTAGTTGGTATGGTCCTCTGGGAGGCTAGTTGGTATGGTCCCCTGGGAGGCTAGTTGGTATGGTCCTCTGGGAGGCTAGTTGTATGGTCCCTGGGAGCTAGTTGGTATGGTCCCCTGGGAGACTAGTTGGTATGGTCCTCTGGGAGGCTAGTTGGTATGGTCCTCTGGGAGGCTAGTTGGTATGGTCCCCTGGGAGGCTAGTTGGTATGGTCCTCTGGGAGGCTAGCTGGTATGGTCCTCTGGGAGGCTAGCTAGCGTGCCTCAACTCAGAGAGACTATGCTTCACTGTGTAGAGTTAACACTCAACATATAAGAAACAGACAAGCAGTGGTCCTCGGCTTCAACAGGATCTCACGGTCTCCGTTCAAAATCCGACATTTTATGGACAAACGTCAAATATTGCAGTCTATCTTTAATCCCACAACAACACAAAACAAGAGTTCACTTGGAATACAGTACTGTGAGAGAAAAACTAATTCAAGCCATTATTCTGACCTTTTATTTTAACAGCATGTGACTATTCTCCTAAAACCAAACATCAGTCCTCAGATTTGAACAACTGAATGCCATGCCAAATGACAGCATCCGACCCATTTAGGACTGGAGTCATATTAAATGTGACTTTATTGTGTCTGTCTGTCTTCGATTGCAGTTTACAACAGCAAAGGGTAATGCTGTTAGCTCAAGTCTCTGTGTTACTGTAAGATAGCAGGGAGATCATTAAACATAAAACTATTGAAATTAGATCATTTTCCGAAGGTAAACTGAACCAATTTATTTTCCCTAGAGATTTTAATTGGTTAAGTACGTCAATCTGGCAAATACATTCTCATCATTACATGCATAAACAAGCACCCTCAATATCACTGTGTCAGTCCAATGGGCTAGAGATAACATCAGACATATTCCTCACTCTGCATACGTCAATCACACAATCATGGACGCACACACACACACACACACACACACACACACACACACACACACACACACACACACACACACACACACACACATCAATCACTACACTCTTAAAAAAGGTGGAGTTTGTGTCTGAATTAAAGGTGCTATTTAAACATGTAAAGGGTTATTCGGCTGTCTGAAAAAGAACCCTTTTTGATTCCAGGTAGAATCCCTTTTTGATTCCAGGTAGAACCCTTTTGGGTTCTGTGTAGAACACTTTTCACAGAGGGTTCTACATGGAACCAAAAAGGGTTCCTCCTAGAACCAAAAAGGGATTCTACCTGGAACGAAAAGAGTTCTCCTATGGGGACAGCCGAAACATCCTTTTGGAACCCTTTTTTTCATAGAGTGTCGTAACTGACGTAATAGCCTGGCGGTGTACGGACAGACTCCTGGCGTCTGGCAACTAGCGTGTGTCTGCATGTGTGCATGCGTGAGTGTGCGCGAGCGTGTGTTATGTGTGTGTCTGCTAGCAATCTGGGCCGGTTGAAAGGTTTCTGTTGAACTACTGTTCCCACAGCTTCAGTAAGGTATGTGAGGTCACCACCATTCAAACTAATCACAAACAACAGGCATGGGGAGAGACTGTAGAGAGAGGGTTTAGAGAGAGGGTTTACTCCCGATGTGTGTGTGTGTGTGTGTGTGTGTGTGTGTGTGTGTGTGTGTGTGTGTGTGTGTGTGTGTGTGTGTGTGTGTGGTGTGCGTGTGTGTGTGTGCGTGTGCGTGTGTGTGTGTGTGTGTACTACAATGTGTTGCTACCAACCAGATGGCTCAAGATTGACTTCGAAATTGGATGTCTGAAATTGCCTTCAAAACCTCCCGCTAGGGGCAACAGCCCTATTAATGAGCCCTATTATCATCAAGTAGGCTTGCGTTTTGTTACGGCACATTTTTCAGTGGTATATTTTAAAAACTCTTAAGTAAAAAAATCTCAAAAACATTTGTAATGCCCCATATCTTACATTCAGAACCTTTAATTGTAAATTAATTAGGGTTTCACACATATCTTTCACTCTTGAGTTTTCCATTAAACATTTAGTTTACTCCCCAATACATTAGATAATGGCTCACCAGTTAGAGAGTTTAACTACTGTTTATTCCAATAGCAAAAAATACAAGATACACATTTCAAAACAATCATTTCAAAACAATTAAAACAAGTGCTGAATAGAAAGAATAGTAGATGGTAAATATAATTTTTCATAAAATATCTGACTATATTTTGACATTTAAAAAAAGAAATGGTATCCAATGCCAGGTTGTGAGCATGTTGAAATGTGTCAGTCTTACAGTTTCATTATCCTTATAAAGTACATACGTTAATACGTAGGACAAATGATCAGAAATAAGGGTGTTGTAAAGCAGTAGGCTACTGTACAAAACGTAGCACAGTGTTTGTATACCATTTCTGCCCCATGCAACATTGTACAAGATCACCTTCTCTGTCACGCCTGCTCCCGCTAGAGTGTATTTTTTGTTGGTGACGTCGGGTCCTGGTGCCGCCATCGATGGAACCGGGGGTGCCTCAGCCGGCTCGTCAGGCTCCCATGCCTCAGCCGGCTCGTCAGGCTCCCATGCCTCAGCCGGCTCGTCAGGCTCCCATGCCTCAGCCGGCTCGTCAGGCTCCCATGCCTCAGCCGGCTCGTCAGGCTCCCATGCCTCAGCCGGCTCGTCAGGCTCCCACGCCTCAGCTGACTCGTCAGGCTCCCACGCCTCAGCTGACTCGTTAGGCGACCACGCCTCAGCTGACTCGTCAGGCTCCCACGCCGTAGCTGGCTCGAGAAGTTTCCTTGCATCGGTTGGAACGGCAGGCTCCCACCCCACGTCATGCCTCAACTGGCCCGTCAGGCTCCCACGCCTCAGCCGGCTCGTCAGGCTCCCACGCCTCAGCCAGCTCGTCGGGCTCCCAAGCCTCAGACGGCTCGTCAGGCTCCCACGCCTCAGCCGGCTCGTCAGGCTCCCATGCCTCAGCCGGCTCGTCAGGCTCCCACGCCTCAGCTGACTCGTCAGGCTCCCACGCCTCAGCTGACTCGTTAGGCTCCCACGCCTCAGCTGACTCGTCAGGCTCCCACGCCGTAGCTGGCTCGAGAAGTTTCCTTGCATCGGTTGGAATGGCAGGCTCCCACCCCACGTCATGCCTCAACTGGCCCGTCAGGCTCCCACGCCTCAGCCGGCTCGTCAGGCTCCCACGCCTCAGCCAGCTCGTCGGGCTCCCAAGCCTCAGACGGCTCGTCAGGCTCCCACGCCTCAGCCAGCTCGTCGGCCTTCCACGCCTCAGCCAGCTCGTCGGCCTTCTACGCCTCAGGCGGCTTGTCCGGCTTCTACGCCTCAGGCGGCTTGTCCGGCTTCTACGCCTCAGGCGGCTCGTCGGCCTTCTACGCCTCAGGCGGCTTGTCCTGCGCCCGAGCCTCGGCCGGCACGTCAGGCTCACTCAGGTGGGACGCCGAGTGGCGCCCCTAGGGGGTTACTGTCACGCCTGCTTCCGCTCCCCCTCTCTGGTTCACAAGGGCGCCAGGCTGCCCATCATTACTCACACCTGTCACCATCATTACGCTCATCAGCGCTCATTGGACTCACCTGGACTCCTTCACATTTTTATTGCCTTCCCTATATCTGTCTGTAACTCTGTTTCATCCCCAGCATTATTGTCGTTTTGTTTTCCCGTCCAGACGCTGTCCATGTTCTGTTTCATGTCCTTTGTTCTATTAAATGTTCTCTCCCTGTACTTGCTTCTCGTCTCCCAGCATCTGTCCTCACACTTTTCTATGTGACATGTCAACTGATACAATATCGCCTGTCTCGAAAGATAATGAGTGGAATAATGAGTGGAATATATTGTTATATATAACCCAGGTATTCAGCAGTGTATTGTAAACTACACTATCATTCATAATGGTAACACATAGAGTGACTCTTTCCACTTGGTCCTATTGAAGCACACTGGCTGATGGAGAATGATGATGTGGTATTTACAGCCACATCAATATATGATTTGGTTTTTACCTTCAAACATAAATTGATGTCAAATTTATTAAATTATAAGGTAAAAATACTAAAATGTACATTGTTTAGCAGTTATAAAACTATATATGTTAACTAAGCACCACATAATTTTGGTTCAGTAGTTATCTGTTTTGAGCAGTTTGATTAAGAGTTAGTTAAGTGTATTGTTAACAAATGACAAGAACATCATATAAAATGAATATTGCATTTTGAAAAATCAGATACTTGATTGAATATGTAACCAAATTGAAAGAGTGATTTGGTCAGTGAACAAGTGACTTTATGAATTTGATTGTTGTACTCGGTCAATTGAAAATGTGCTTAGAGTTTTGAAACATGAGCCATTTTCATGACCTGTTTAAATTTGTGTGCTTAGAGTTGTGAAAATGTACCACATACTGAAAATTGCACCAAAGTTATTGAGAAACAAAAACTATAACTACAATAGCACATAAAGACCTCACAGCCAATAGGACATAAAGACCTCACAGCCAATAGGACATAAAGACCTCACAGCCAATAGGACGTAAAAACCTCACAGCCAATAGGACATAAAGACCTCACAGCCAATAGGACATAAAGACCTCACAGCCAATAGGACGTAAAAACCTCACAGCCAATAGGACATAAAGATCTAGCACCCATTCAAACACCTTTTCCTTATGCTTTTTCTTAAAAATTATGAAAATGTCCAGCCAGGTAGTTTTGAGGGGAAAAGATAAAGGACTGAGCCATCTAACGGAGGCTTTAAAACCTGGTTTGAGGAAAGAGAAAAACATTTCTCAAATTTCTCAAAAATACATTTCTCATACTGTAGGTTACAAGCAAGGTTTAACTTCAGCTATTCTATTCAGGAAATGGAAGAATCAACTTGTTTCCTGTACCGTGAAAGCAAACTGAGCTTGTTACCACCAAAACCAAATGTGCTATGGAAGCGGAAAACTTCTGCAGTTCCTCTCTCTCTCTTTCTCTTTCTCTTTCTCTTTCTCTTTCTCTTTCTCTTTCTCTTTCTCTCTCTCTCTCTCTCTCTCTCTCTCTTTCTCTTTCTCTTTCTCTTTCTCTTTCTCTCTCTCTCTCTCTCTCTCTCTCTCTCTCTCTCTCTCTCTCTCTCTCTCTCTCTCTCTCTCTCATATAAGGGATTTATTGGCATAGGAAACATATGTTTACATTGCCAAAGCAAGTGAAATAGATAATAAACAAAAGTGAAATAAACAATAAAAAATTAACAGTAGACATTAAACTTACAAAAGTTCCAAAAGAATCAAGTAATTATCTTTTTGTTTTCTTGTGATTTGTTTGGGTCTAACTGTGTTTCTGTCCTGGGGCTCTGTGGGGACTGTTTGTGTTTGTGAACAGAGCCACAGGACCAGCTTGCTTAGCTTCTCCAGGTTCATTTCTCTGTAGGTGATGGCTTTGTTACGATGTTATGGAAGGTTTGGGGATCGCTTCCTTTTTAGGTGGTTGTAAAATTTAACGGCTCTTTCCTGGATTTTGATAATTAGCGGGTATCGGCATAATTCTTATTTGCATAGAGGATATTTTTGCAGAATTCTGCATGCAGAGTCTGAATTTGGTGTTAGTCCCATTTTGTGAATTCTTGGTTGGTGAGCGGAACCCAGACCTCACAACCTCTCTCTGTCTCTCTCTCCTCCGCCCCCCCCCCCCCCCTCTCTCATTCCTCTGCTGTGTATGGCGTTACAGAGACGTCTCCAGATGCTGTGTGGCAAAATATAAAGGTTAGATGGGTGGAAGTGACCAAGGAATGTGTCCAAAATGATACAGTATTCCCTATACAGTACACCACTTTTGACCAGAGCCAGTGCACATTTCAGATGCTCCTGCTGTTAGGCACATCTCTCTGTGCAGACACTACTGTTGAAATGGAATCCCCTCAGCCTTATGGAATCCACTCAGCCTTATGGAATCCCCTCAGCCTCGTGGAATCCCCTCAGCCTCATAGAATCCCCTCAGCCTCGTGGAATCCCCTCAGCCTCATAGAATCCCCTCAGCCTTATGGAATCCCCTCAGCCTCATGGAAATCCCCTCAGCTTTTTGTAATCCTCTCAGCCTCATGGAATCCCCTCAGCTTTTTGGAATCCCCTCAGCCTCATGGAATCCCCTCAGCCTTATGGAATCCCCTCAGCCTCATGGAATCCCCTCAGCGTTTTGGAATCCCCTCAGCCTTATGTAATCCCCTCAGCCTCATGGAATCCCCTCAGCCTTATGTAATCCCCTCAGCCTAATAGAATCCCCTCAGCCTTATGTAATCCCCTCAGCCTTATGTAATCCACTCAGCCTTATGTAATCCACTCAGCCTTATGGAATCCCCTCAGCCTCATGGAATCCCCTCAGCCTCATTGAATCCCCTCAGCCTCATAGAGTCCCCTCAGCCTCATGGAATCCCATCAGCCTCATGGAATCCACTCAGCCTCATGGAATCCCCTCAGCCTCATGGAATCCCCTCAGCGTTTTGGAATCCCCTCAGCCTTATGGAATCCTCTCAGCCTCATGGAATCAGTTCAGCCTCATGGAATCCCCTCAGCCTCATGGAAACCCCTCAGCCTTATGGAATCCACTTAGCTTTTTGGAATCCCCTCAGCCTTATGGAATCCTCTCAGCCTCATGGAATCAGCTCAGCCTCATGGAATCCCCTCAGCCTCATGGAATCCCCTCAGCCTCATAGAATCTCCTCAGCCTCATAGAATCTCCTCAGCCTCATGGAATCCCCTCAGCTTTTTGGAATCCCCTCAGCCTCATGGAATCCCCTCAGCCTCATGGAATCCCCTCAGCCTCATGGAATCCCCTCAGCGTTTTGGAATCCCCTCAGCCTCATGGAATCCCCTCAGCCTCATGGAATCCCTTCAGCCTCATGGAATCCCCTCAGCCTCATGGAATCCCCTCAGCCTCATGGAATCCCCTCAGCCTTCTGGAATCCCCTCAGCCTCATGGAATCCCCTCAGCCTTATGGAATCCCCTCAGCCTCATGGAATCCCCTCAGCCTCATGGAATCCCTTCAGCCTTATGGAATCCCCTCAGCCTCATGGAATCCCTTCAGCCTTATGGAATCCCCTCAGCCTCATGGAATCCCCTCAGCCTTATGGAATCCCCTCAGCCTCATGGAATCCCCTCAGCCTCATGGAATCCCCTCAGCCTCATAGAATCCCCTCAGCCTCATGGAATCCCCTCAGCCTCATAGAATCCCCTCAGCCTCATAGAATCCCCTCAGCCTCATGGAATCCCCTCAGCCTCATAGAATCCCCTCAGCCTTATGGAATCCCCTCAGCCTCATAGAATCCCCTCAGCCTCATAGAATCCCCTCAGCCTCATAGAATCCCCTCAGCCTCATGGAATCCTCTCAGCCTCATGGAATCCCCTCAGCCTCATAGAATCCCCTCAGCCTTATGGAATCCCCTCAGCCTCATGGAATCCCCTCAGCCTTATGGAATCCCCTCAGCCTCATGGAATCCCCTCAGCCTCATGGAATCCCCTCAGCCTTATGGAATCCCCTCAGCCTCATGGAATCCCCTCAGCCTTATGGAATCCCCTCAGCCTCATGGAATCCCCTCAGCCTCATGGAATCCCCTCAGCCTCATAGAATCCCCTCAGCCTCATGGAATCCCCTCAGCCTCATAGAATCCCCTCAGCCTCATAGAATCCCCTCAGCCTCATGGAATCCCCTCAGCCTCATAGAATCCCCTCAGCCTTATGGAATACCCTCAGCCTCATAGAATCCCCTCAGCCTCATAGAATCCCCTCAGCCTCATAGAATCCCCTCAGCCTCATGGAATCCTCTCAGCCTCGTGGAATCCCCTCAGCCTCATAGAATCCCCTCAGCCTTATGGAATCCCCTCAACCTTATGGATTGGTGTTGATGTGAGACATGACCAGCCTTTCAAAGCATTTCTTGGCTACAGATGTGAGTGCTATTGGGTGATAGTCATTTAGACAGGTTACCTTGGCGTTCTTGGGTACAGGGACTATGGTGGTCTACTTGAAACGTATAGGTATTACAGATTTACTTTAGGGTTGCCATGGGGCGTTGGTAGTGCTGGCTTCTGGCCACTCACTCCACTCTCATCCTCCTCTCTAACTCCAAGGTTGCCATGGGGTGTTGGTGGTGCTGGCTACTGGTAACCTTGCTATGGGTTTCCACGATAACAAACCCATGCCTTGGCCAGAGTGGTGACAGTAGCGACTGGGGTTCGGGCTTCGATGTCTCCATGACGACCCTCAGCACCAACAAGAACACGTCCTCCTCCCAGGAGCCAGGAGATTACCCTGCGGGTTCAGAAACAGAGACAAGAGAATCCTGGGTAAAAATACTTCCACCTAAGCCAGTGTTCCACTACAAGCCGGAGCCAGATGAGTGCTCTGTCCACTTCAGGTGTGATACTA
The DNA here is from genome assembly GCF_965601325.2 of Salmo salar. Lineage (NCBI taxonomy): Eukaryota > Metazoa > Chordata > Actinopteri > Salmoniformes > Salmonidae > Salmo > Salmo salar. The sequence continues at coordinate 94,140,858 of NC_138296.1, read as the reverse complement.
TTTAAATCTCAATATCTGTTGTTTACTGTTTGTTTCCTGTTGTGTTTCTATGTGATTTGTGTACGCTATGTAATGTGTGAGAAAATAATTTCCTCTTGTAGGATAATACATGTCAATCAATCAATCAATCAATCAATCAATCAATCAATCGCTTCAGCACCAGTCAGGCTTCCGCCAGGCGCCTCAAGGCCCAGAGAGAAGAGTTGGCCTACCTGAAGGCTATACAGCATGGGAACCAGGCGGTGGTGGAGAACCTAGTCCAGTACATAGGAGCAGAGCTGGGGGATGAGCAGCGCTACGAGGACGTCATCGAGGAAAACATAGTGGGCATCAGGTTGGTGACTATCCTTTGCATTTTACATGTCGTCATTATATTTTAGTCAGCAGACGCTATTATCTTACTGGCAGTGTATTGAAATAAGTTAGGTTAAAACAACCACATATCATTGCACAGTCATTGCAGGTAAAACCTACAAAATAACCATAATCTGCTTAATGAGTACTTTGGAGTGTGGTTCATTTAGATCTCTACAGATTTAACAAACGAGGACAGAATCATCATTGAACGATAAGGTGAGTGAGAATACAGTGTGCTATGCCATCAGGGAAGAGCAGCAGAGCTGTGACAGTGTATTATGTCAATATGCTGTGTATTACGTCATTATGTCGTGTATTATGTTATCAGGCAGGAGCACCAGAGCTGTGACGGTGTATTATGTCATTATGTTGTGTATTATGTCATTATGTTGTGTATTATGTAATCAGGGAGGAGCACCAGAGCTGTGACGGTGTATTATGTCATTATGTTGTGTATTATGTCATTATGTTGTGTATTATGTAATCAGGCAGGAGCACCAGAGCTGTGATGGTGTATTATGTCATTATGTTGTGTATTATGTCATTATGTTGTGTATTATGTCATCAGGGAGGAGCACCAGAGCTGTGACGGTGTATTATGTCATTATGTTGTGTATTATGTCATTATGTTGTGTATTACGTCATCAGGGAGGAGCAGCAGAGCTGTAACGGTGTATTATGTCATTATGTTGTGTATTATGTCATTATGTTGTGTATTATGTCATCAGGGAGGAGCAGCAGAGCTGTGACGGTGTATTATGTCATTATGTTGTGTATTATGTCATTATGTTGTGTATTATGTCATCAGGGAGGAGCAGCAGAGCTGTAACGGTGTATTATGTCATTATGTTGTGTATTATGTCATCAGGGAGGAGCAGCAGAGCTGTGACGGTGTATTATGTCATTATGTTGTGCATTATGTCATCAGGGAGGAGCAGCAGAGCTGTAACGGTGTATTATGTTATTATGTTGTGTATTATGTCATTATGTTGTGTATTATGTCATCAGGGAGGAGCAGCAGAGCTGTAACGTTGTATTATGTCATTATGTTGTGTATTATGTCATCAGGGAGGAGCAGCAGAGCTGTGACGGTGTATTATGTCATTATGTTGTGCATTATGTCATCAGGGAGGAGCAGCAGAGCTGTAACGGTGTATTATGTTATTATGTTGTGTATTATGTCATCAGGGAGGAGCAGCAGAGCTGTAACGGTGTATTATGTCATTATGTTGTGTATTATGTCATTATGTTGTGTATTATGTCATCAGGGAGGAGCAGCAGAGCTGTAACGGTGTATTATGTCATTATGTTGTGTATTATGTCATCAGGGAGGAGCAGCAGAGCTGTAACGGTGTATTATGTCATTATGTTGTGTATTATGTCATCAGGGAGGAGCAGCAGAGCTGTAACGGTGTGGTCCAGAAGGTGATGGAGGATCTGGAGGGACAGCTGGAAGGAGATGTACTGGAGGCTCTGACTGGGATACGGAAGTAAGTACATGGATGAAACCAGTTAGTTAATACATCTCAATCTGTCACAGTCTATTATTATAATAAATCCATTAATGTAATGCGTGTCTGAGACTTAAACACCCAGAAGAGCAAACATAGAGCAAGGAAAAACCTCGACACAGCCATCCTCCTCTGGTCTGCCACTGAGAGGACCATGCCATAGACTGGACAGGCAGCCAGAGAGGAACAGAGACATTCACATACTGTATTAGTGTGATCTAATCTACTGAGAGACAGGATCTCCTCCCGGCTCATTGATTAGTTTATACAGAGCTCTATTAACAGTCACCTTAGCAACCACTGTTTTCCCCCGGTCCATTAACGGGCACCTTATTAACTCAGACTCTCTGTTCTTCCCAGACATTCACAACCCTACTGTGTCCTCATCAGAACCAAGATGTGGCCTGGGTCTGAGTGATGTATTTACCTTAATAACCATCATCAAGGCCTCTCTGCGGTTTAATTACTGTAATAAATACTCTCATCAGAACCCATTGTCTTACGTCATACAGCGTGCGTTCATCTGCACTATGTACACCACCATTTCCCTCTTTACAGTGTTTTCCAAACTCTCTCTATGTTTCCTGCCTCCTCTTCTTCTCTCCCTCCTCCTCTTCTTCTCTCCCTCCTACCCTTCTACTCTTCTCCCCTCCCTCCTACTGCTTCTTCTCTCCCTCCTATTCTTCTTCTCTCCCTCCTACTCTTCTTCTCTCCCTCCTACTCTTCTTCTCTCCGTCCTACAGTTCTTACCTCCCTCCTACTCTTCTTCCTTCCCTCCTACTCTTCTCCCCTCCCTCCTACTCTTCTCCCCTCCCTCCTATGCTTCTTCTCACCCTCCTATTCTTCGTCTCTCCCTCCTACTCTTCTTCTCTCCCTCCTACTCTTCTTCTCTCCCTCCTACTCTTCTTCTCTCCGTCCTACAGTTCTTACCTCCCTCCTACTCTTCTTCCTTCCCTCTTACTCTTCTTCCTTCCCTCCTACTCTTCTCCCCTCCCTCCTACTCTTCTCCCCTCCCTCCTACTCTTCTCCCCTCCCTCCTACTCTTCTTCCTTCCTTCCTACTCTTCTTCTCACCCTTCTACTCTTCTTCCATCATTCCAACTCTTCCTCCCTCCCTCCTACTCTTCTCCCCTCCCTCCTACTCTTCTTACCTCCCTCCTACTCTTCTCCCCTCCCTCCTACTCTTCTTACCTCCCTCCTACTCTTCTTACCTCCCTCCTACTCTTCCTCTCCCTGCTACTCTTCTTCGGCCCATACTCCTCTTCTTCGGTCCCTACTACCCTTCTTCTCTCCCTCTTGCTGACACTGTGTTTGTCTTGTCTCCCTGCATGGCAGAATCAAAGAGGTGTCCCTGCCTAACCTCTCCTCCATTCACACACCGCTTTCCCTCTTTTATCTCCCTCCCTCCCTCCTCCGCTCTCTCCCTCCCTCCCTTCTTCACTCCCTCCCTCCCTCCTCCGCTCTCTCCCTCCCTCCCTTCTTCACTCCCTCCCTCCCTCCTCCGCTCTCTCCCTCCCTCCCTCCTCCGCTCTCTCCCTCCCTCCCTTCTTCACTCCCTCCCTCCCTCCTCCGCTCTCTCCCTCCCTCCCTTCTTCACTCCCTCCCTCCATCCTCCCCTCTCTCCCTGCTAACCCTGTTTGTCTTGTCTCCTTTCATGACAGAATCAAAGAGGAGTCCCTAACGTTTGAGGGCCTCTTCCAGGCAGCAGCAGACATCGCCAAGGGGCTGGATACCTTGTCTCAGACCCTCCACGCCTCCTTCACCAAACAGCTCAAAGACTCTCTCAAAACTTTACATCGCTAAAGAGACTTACTATCCTCCATCGCTAAGGAGATTGTCTGGTCTCAGATCTGTTTGTGCGGTCTCTCCAGTTCCTATGGTCCTTGCTATCACTCTTTTGTAGCCTGGTCTCAGATCTGTTTGTGCTGTCTCTCCAGTTCCTATGGTCTTTGCTGTGACTATTTTGTAGCCTGGTCTCAGATCTGTTTGTGCAAGAGAGCACAAACAGCTATTGGACCAGGCAACTAAGGCCTAGATTAAATTAGATCAAGTGTAAAGCGGCAATAGCCGACACCCACATAGCTGATGTTTTGGCGGTGTCGGAGGTGTAACTACTCATAAATTGGTGAGCAGCAGCTCATGTGATCATTGTCATGAAGTTCAGAACAATAAAGTATAGGCTATATAGAAATAATTACACTGAAACTAAAAAAATCATTCAATTATGTCATGAAGATTTATATTAGACTAACCGAGGTGTAGATTAGATCTCAAACTCCAATATTCGAAATTTCCCTTAATGTGACTCTGTGCAGCCAATTGCAATGTCCACTTTAGGTATAAATCTGGGAGCCGCTTGTGGATTTGACAGTTCTAATGCATTCCACCTCTGCCGCCGCCAAAACAACCGCTATGAGGATGTCTGCTAGCGCAGATCTGATAGAATCTATCCCTAAGAAGAACTCTCTCCTACTCTTCTTCCTCCTACACTTCTTCTCTCCCTCCTACTTTTCTTCCCTCCCTCCTACTCTTCTTCTGCCCCTCCTACTATTCTTCTCTCCCTCCTACTTCCCTCCTACTCTTCTTCAATCCCTCCTACTCTTCTTCTCTCCCTCCTACTCTTCTTCAATCCCTCCTACTCTTCTTCAATCCCTCCTACTCTTCTTCAATCCCTCCTACTCTTCTTCAATCCCTCCTACTCTTCTTCTCTCCCTCCTACTCCTCTTCAATCCCTCCTACTCTTCTTCCCTCCTTCCTACACTTCTTCTCTCCCTCCTACGCTTCTTCTGCCCCTCCTACTCTTCTTCTCTCCCTCCTACTTCCCTCCTACTCTTCTTCAATCCCTCCTACTCTACTTCCCTCCCTCCTACTCTTCTTCTCTCCCTCCTACTTTTCTTCCCTCCCTTCTACTCTTCTTCCCTCCCTCCTACTCTTCTTCCCTTCTACTCTTCTTCGCTCCCTTCTACTCTTCTTCTCCCACTCCTACTCTTCTCTCCCTCCTACTTCCCTCCTAATCTTCTTCTCTCCCTCCTACTTTTCTTCCCCCCTCCTACTTCCCTCCTACTCATCTTCCCTCCCTCCTACTCATCTTCCCTCCCTCCTACTCTTCTTCTCTCCCTCCTTCTCTTCTTCTCTCCCTCCTACTCTTCTTCTCTCCCTCCTTCTCTTCTTCTCTCCCTACTACTCTTCTTTCCTCCCTCCTACTCTTCTTCTCTCCCTCCTACTCTTCTTCCCTCCCTCCAACTATTCTTCCCTCCCTCCTTCGCTTCTCCTTCCCTCCTTCAGGCTACTACAACCTTCAACATCTGTGTCTCTTGTCAAAACCTAAATCTCTCTGGTCTGAACCTAGAGATGTGTAGTGCTCTACTAAACAGATGCTCTGACAGGAATGTTCTTTCTGCTCAGTGTACTTTAAGTGAACCGTGAGAGGGCTGACAGAGCTATGGAATAATTGGTAGAGGATTTATGCTGAGATTTTGGACCACAGATTTGTAATGAACAGTCACTGTACTGTACTGTACCGTAGCTGTTTAATACAGTAGCACTCACGTGTGACCAAATGCTATCATAGACAAAACGCCAAGTCAGTACTTTTTCTGTTTACAATTATTCCAAAAAACATTAAGTTGTTCATACTGAGCAGTTCAGCATATAATTATATCATAGTATGTAATGTATTTCAAACCAGATTTTCCATCCAGTAAATTGCTATTATTACTGGAATTTTATGCCAGTTGGAAGTTTTGAAACAAAATATATTTGGTTACGTCCCAAACTGCACTTTATTCCCTGCATGGTGCACTACTGTTGACCAAAGCCCTATGGGCCCTGTTCAGAAGGGCACTATATCAGGAAAAGGGTGGGATTTGTGACACAAACTCTATTTCAGTCATAGTAGTACGGGCAGCTCTGGTTAGCCTTAGTATTATGGTACATCTGTATTGGTCTCTCTAGGTACCAGGGTAGTATGGTCTGTCTGTATTGGTCTCTCCAGGTACCAGGGTAGTATGGTCTGTCTGTATTGGTCTCTCTAGGTACCAGGGTAGTATGGTCTGTCTGTATTGGTCTCTCCAGGTACCAGGGTAGTATGGTCTGTCTGTATTGGTCTCTCCAGGTACCAGGGTAGTATGGTCTGTCTGTATTGGTCTCTCTAGGTACCAGGGTAGTATGGTCTGTCTGTATTGGTCTCTCTAGGTACCAGGGTAGTATGGTCTGTCTGTATTGGTCTCTCCAGGTACCAGGGTAGTATGGTCTGTCTGTATTGGTCTCTCTAGGTACCAGGGTAGTATGGTCTGTCTGTATTGGTCTCTCTAGGTACCAGGGTAGTATGGTCTGTCTGTATTGGTCTCTCTAGGTACCAGGGTAGTATGGTCTGTCTGTATTGGTCTGTCTAGGTACCAGGGTAGTATGGTCTGTCTGTATTGGTCTGTCTAGGTACCAGGGTAGTATGGTCTGTCTGTATTGGTCTCTCTAGGTACCAGGGTAGTATGGTCTGTCTGTATTGGTCTCTCTAGGTACCAGGGTAGTATGGTCTGTCTGTATTGGTCTGTCTAGGTACCAGGGTAGTATGGTCTGTCTGTATTGGTCTCTCTAGGTACCAGGGTAGTATGGTCTGTCTGTATTGGTCTGTCTAGGTACCAGGGTAAGGGTGGAGACCAGGATAAGTTCAGGGCAGACGCTTGAAGGGAGGTTCTCCTCTCTTGTTCTATGAAAGCAGAAGCCTGGAATACACCCTGATCTGTTGTTTTATCAGTGAAAATACACAAGTGTAATTAGAGTGATATTCAGCTCAAATATCAGCTCAAATTCCAGGTTTGAAAACCAAAGTGTTCATTTGCAAATAAAGGGAATTGTGTACAAGTGCAATGGGACTTTATCTAGCTGGGTTATATTTGAAAGGGTATGTTATGCTGTGAGGAAAATATGTTTTTCAGAGACATATATATTGTATGCAGTGAGTTGGTGAGGAAAGGGGCAGCCAGGCGTGGGGTGATTGTGACTTTGACCCCCATTCCTTGTCAGAGTTCAAACGACAACCCCATGCTGTCGAATGGGTTGGAAACATAGGCTACATCCTAAATGGCAGCCTAGTCCCTATATAGTGCACTACTTTAGAGCAGAGCCCTATGGCATCCTATTCCTTATATATAGTGCACTACTTTAGACAGAGCCCTATGGCACCCTATTCCCTATATAGTGCACTACATTAGACCAGCGCTCTATGGCACCCTATTCCCTATATAGTGCACTACTTTAGACCAGAGCCCTATAGCACCCTATTCCCTATATAGTGCACTACTTTGGACCAGGACCCAAGTATAGAGTGTCATTTGGTATGCAACTACACACAGCCCTAATCTGAAGTATACAAAACCAATTAGGCTTTATATAGATGGGTTCCACTGGGATAATGTTGTGTATGGTTACAGCGGGTAATGTTGTGTATGGTTACAAGGGGTAATGTTGTGTATGGTTACAGGGGGTAATGCTGTGTATGGTTACAGTGGGTAATGTTGTGTATGGTTACAGGGGGTAATGTTGTGTATGGTTACAAGGGGTAATGTTGTATGGTTACAGGGGGTAATGTCGTGTATTGTTACAGGGGGTAATGCTGTGTATGGTCACAGCGGGTAATGTAGTGTATGGTTACAGGGAGTAATGTTGTGTATGATTACAAGGGGTAATGTTGTGTATGGTTACAGGGAGTAATGCTGTGTATGGTCACAGCGGGTAATGTAGTGTATGGTTACAGCGGGTAATGTAGTGTAAGGTTATCAGGGATACTGTTGTGTATGGTTAAAGGGGGTAAGGACGTGTATGGTTACAGGGAGTAATGTTGTATGGTTACAGGGAGTAATGTTGTATGGCTACAGGGGGTAATGTTGTATGGTTACAGTGGGTAATGTTGTATGGTTACAGGGGGTAATGTTGTATGGTTACAAGGGGTAATGTTGTAAAGGAAACATAGTACTACCATGAGTTGGTGGGGAGGCCATGGTGGTTATTGCGTGAGTTACTTTGACCCCCGTCCCTTTAAGAGGTCAAACAACGACATGAGATAATTCATCTCCTAGTCCAATTCAGTGGGAGTTCCAACTTTACTCTATATCAGTTTCTGTTCTGTCCCTAGTTCTCTTTCTGTTGTAGAAAGACGTACTTGTTGTTGCAGTCTTTTATGGGCGATGCCACCACCCTTTCTTTTTTAGGACCGTATGTTTTTAATGTTGTAATTATGAAACGATAAAGACAAAACATGTTATGTCAAAATGTAGTTTACTTATAAAAAAATGTTTAACTAAAATGTAATCTATGTAATCCCCAAAGGGCCATAAATATTAACTAGTGATGCTACATATTCACAGAAAGGTTCAAATCTCACCTTTCTGGTAAAAAAATAGTTGTAAATTGCTGAGGTGTAGTCACTTTAAGACACAAGCTCAAGTATACAGTACAAATATGATACATATTTTATATTACGTAATTCCTTTTCAACAAAACTGTATGAATAAGTCTTGAAATGACTTATATGCTTTCTAAATATATTATAATCAAATTATAAAACCTCTAAGTATAAGATAGTACCTTCCTTATAACTGTAAAATACATATTTGTATGTTTAGTGTTAGAGAAAATGTGCACATTTTCTAAAAGTATTTTCTTTTGTTTAAAACAAGCTCTAGCTTGGCCTTCCTGAACTCGTTAGTAACTCGCCTTTCATCTCACATTCATATGACAAATCTGTGAAAAAACAACGTTTTTTTTTTTTGTTGTTTAAAATCTATGAATTATTTTAGATGAATGGCTGTAAATCAATCTCTGATGAAACCACTCTCTACTGCTGTGCTACGATGTCAGGATTTCAGTCATGTGTTTTGTCAGTTGCTGTGACGTAGGGTTCAGCCAGGAGGTGATGGACAGTCGGAAGAGTGAATGAAGGACATCCCAGTGTCAAGTGGTTTCAGATTTCACATCCTACATTGCACAGGCTCAGAAAATATACTACTGTGTCCGTGGGAACAAGGACTGTCGTTCACAGCAAGCCATTTCCATATACGTTGTCTACATATCGATTTATAAGTGAAAATGTTGGTTGGAACCGGTACCAGAACAACACAGGTCCCCCAAACAGGGGACTTTACATCAGTATAGGCCATAGGTTTACATTACAGTGTTGTTTTATTTAATCCAGATGAAAATAAAGTTGTACCTAAAATACGTTTTTTTTTTTGTGTGTGTGTAAAATGTTTTTCTCAATCCATTCATTCACCTGTGCTGCCCTCTAGCTGTCTCTTGCAGAAACAAACACTAACTCATAGCCATAAGCACTTCTTCAGCTGTGTCCCAACTCTTTTCCTATCAGTGGTCCATCCACTATCCAGTCATTGAGAAGTTAGTCTTTGGTCCTAGAGACTGTCGAATAGAGCACATCATACCTGCATAGCTCAGCATTACACATTCAAGTAGCACTGTGCAAAATAAGTACAAAAACCTACTTTTTTTAGTATATTCACACAGAAAAAGCTCATTATAACTTTTATTTAAATGAAAGTTATGCCTAGTCTGCAATGACGTTGCTTCCTGTTTTTTTTTGTTTTGTTTTACTCGTTCTTTGAAAGTACACACCTGTTTAATGTTGACATGGCCATGTCGAGGCTTTATGGAGACAGACTCAATTTACATTTTGGTCATTTAGCAGATGCTCTTATCCAGAGCGACTTACAGTAGTGAATACATACATTTCATGCATTTTTTTATTGCACTGGCCCCCCGTGGGAATCGAACCCATAACCCTGGCGTTGCACACACCATGCTGGCGTTGCAAACACCATGCTCTACCAACTGAGCCACAGGGAAGGTGTTCGTTCTGTATCTCTTACCATATATAAACAGCAAAAGAGAGAGTCAGGGAACGAGGGAGAGTAGACTCGGTCAGTCAATACCACCGCGCCTCACATGTCTTCTTCCCCAGAGGTGCTCATGAGGTTTGTTCTGGTGAATCAGGAAGAAACAAAATGCTCAAAATGGAAATTACAATAGAATTGCACTTCTGGATACGTTATTAACCCGTCACGTAGACGTGAGAATGGAGACCAAATAGTTGTATCTGCTTAGACCTGTGTTTAATAGCTGTTCCATCCGTGCAGAAATGAGATGAGCGTGCTTGTGAGAAAATGTGTAATTACCAACCAAAAGTCCTTACTTCGGATACTGTTGTTAAAACATCTCGATATATGGTAACTTCATAAAATAGCATAGGCGCCCAATTATTCACGGAGCGTTTAGGCGCGTCTCTATTTGTATTTGAGCGGCGGCGCAGGATGGGGCAGCGCTCTGTTTTTACGCCCAACGCATTTGGATACATACAGGTGCTACACGGAAACGATGGTGAGGACAGAGACGCAGAGTCGTGGAAACGACGGAGTTAAAAGTTATTCAATCAGTTCAATTAATTATCATCTCTAAAGAAGCATATCACTAGAAGCGGCGTTAACGTCACTCTCTCCCGCCTATCAAGCGCCTAGTATGCGATATCTGAAATGAGGCAGGGCGTCCGCTTGTCCTGATATGCCTCTCATACGCGAAGATGACACAGGACGAGAGGAGCATCTCAACAATTGACACGGAAGACGACTTTCTCCACGCGTCATCATTGTTTCAAGATAACCTTTCCGGGGAGGATATCATCATATAACAAAGTGAATGGTTTTTTGATTGAAGAGAGATTTTTTTTTAGATTGAAACTAGATGCTTTTCAGGGAAGTAGAAAGATAGAAAGTCACCGGGGTGAAATATGGAGCGTGGATTATTCAACCACCTGTTCTCAGCTAGGACCACTGCGTTCTGTTGTTTCTTCTTATGTGAGTCAAGTAAGTTCGTTTTATTATTTATTTGGGTTTAGATTTATCTCCTGACATTCATTCGCGGTTTTATTATTTTTTTAATGTATTATTTTTTTTTTTACCAAGGTGTGTGAATACCATTGCTATGCCATTCAATGATGCAGTCATTTAAACCTACCATATCAGTTCCATCATTGACAATGTGCCTACGTCGATTTCACCGAATGATCTACCATGTTCTCTCGTTCTGTGGTTCCCATCGGTCCAAAACTAATTGGAATTCTCCCGCCTTTTCAATCATTTCCTTGTGCTTAAATCGACTGCTACAGCAGGTGCGCTGTGGTCGATGTACTCATCGACTTCTCTTTCCTTTCTAAATGAACCTGAGCACTGTCCGCCACTTGATTTCTCATTAATTCAATGGTTTATTTATCATTATTAAAGCTCGGGGCCAACACAACAGTTGAATACCTCCACATAACTCTAAATGTGGCAGCCGCATGACACATTGACGAGAGTTGTGCAGTTGGCTACAGTGGCTTTATGCACTTCGATAATGGAATGGAGAGGATCTTCAGACAATTTCTCCCAAGAGCACGTTTGGCCCGAGAAGTCGCTGACTCGTTCAGAGGGAGCCACTATAGGGTACCCTCTGAAACAACACACACACACACACACACACACACACACACACACACACACACACACACACACACACACACACACACACACACACACACACACACACACACACACACACACACACACACACACACACACACAAAACACTCGAATGTGCTGCCCAAGGGGCTACACGCCTTGCCAAAACAATTTGATCAGTGTCCAAGATCCCAAAGATCCAAGCGCTAGGCATGGACCTGAGGTGTCATCTCTTCTTTTCTCACTCCGTTGACCGGCGGGACTTTGATCTGCGGTGTCCGATGGCTTTTTGTCAAACCCCGAGCATCTGGTCTCCGATAGTCTCTGCAGCGTCCTGGTCTTATTCCAGACGGAAGGACAGATGCGCAGTCACAGCGGAGCTTCAAGTACGCGCATAATTGAAGTATGATGTGATGCAAAGAAGATGCCTTGCCAGAATTAGAACACGTACATTCTGGTAGACTATGGTAGACCATATATATATATATTTTTTTTAGCAACGTATCCTATCTACAGGTTACAGAAATAGTGACATATATCAGTTTGTACACGTTCCCGATCTCCAACCTACCTCAGCGAGGTAATTTGTTCATAACGCCATGAATGACTTTAATAGTCTTTAATAGTATTACATTAAGCCCACGGGTCACTATTAGAGGAATGAATTGCCACAACCTCCCTTCAATGTCCTTTAGTCCTTTCCCATCTAAACTCTTCTGGTGCTTGCCTTCCTCCACAGACCTGACTGACTGACTGACTGGCTGACTGAATGACTGGCTGGTTGGCTGGCTGGCTGACTGACTGAATGACTGGCTGGTTGGCTGGCTGACTGAATGACTGGCTGGTTGGCTGGTTTGACTGACTGACTGACTGGTTGACTGACTGACTGGTTGGCTGACTGACTGAATGACTGGCTGGTTGGCTGACTGACTGGCTGACTGACTGACTGGTTGGCTGGCTGGCTGACTGAATGACTGGCTGGTTGGCTGACTGGCTGACTGACTGGTTGGCTGACTGAATGACTGGCTGGTTGGCTGACTGACTGGTTGGCTGGCTGGCTGGCTGACTGACTGACTGGTTGGCTGACTGACTGAATGACTGACTGACTGGCTGGTTTGACTGACTGACTAGCTGGTTGGTTGGTTTGACTGAATGACTGGCTGGTTGGCTGGCTGACTGGCTGGTTTGACTGACTGGCTGGTTGGCTGGTTTGACTGACTGGCTGGTTGGCTGGTTTGACTGACTGGTTCTCTGGCTGACTGACTGGCTCTCTGACTGACTGACTCTCTGGCTCTCTGACTGGCAGCCTGGCTGTTTTGCTGACTGACTGGCTCTGCGCCTGGCGGGACTGACTGGCCCGACGACTCGATTGTCTGACTGGCAGGCTGGCTGTTTTGCTGACTGACTGGCTCTCTGACTGACTGACTGACTGTCTGACTGGCTGTTTTGCTGACTGATTGGCTGGCCGACTGGCTTGCTGGCTGGTTGGTTGACTTGCTGGCTTTGGCTGGCTGGTTGGCAGGCTGACTGACTGTTTGGCTGGCTGACTGGACCTGATTTGCTGTCTCGCAGGGTTGTTGGCCCTGGCCTTCCTCCACTGGTTGGCTGGCTGGGTGGCTGGTTTTCTGACTCGCTGACTCGCTCTCTGGCAAACTGCCTGACTGGCTGGGTGGCTGACTGGGTGGGTGGTTGTCTGGCTGGGTTGCTGGCTGGGTGGGTGGGTGGCTGGTTGGCTATCTGACTGGTTGGCTGGCTGACTGAATGACTGGCACTGGTTGGCTGACTGAATGACTGGCTGACTGACTGGTTGGCTGGCTGACTGAATGACTGGCTGACTGAATGACTGACTGGCTGGTTGGCTGGCTGACTGGCAGTCTGACTGACTGAATGACTGGCTGGTTGGCTGGCTGGCTGGCTGACTGAATGACTGGCTGGTTGGCTAGCTGACTGAATGACTGGCTGGTTGGCTGGCTGGCTGACTGAATTACTGACTGGCTGGCTGACTGACTGGCTGGTTGGCTGGTTTGACTGAATGACTGACTGACTGGCTGACTGACTGGCTGGTTGGCTGGTTTGACTGAATGACTGGCTGGTTGGCTGGCTGACTGGCTGGTTTGACTGACTGACTGGTTCTCTGGCTGACTGACTGACTGACTGGCTCTCTGACTGACTGACTGACTGGTTCTCTGACTGATTGACTGGCTGACTGGCAGCCTGGCTGTCTTGCTGACTGACTGGCTTGCTGGCTGGTTGGTTGACTTGCTGGCTTTGGCTGGCTGGTTGGCAGGCTGACTGACTGTTTGGCTGGCTGACTGGACCTGATTTGCTGTCTCGCAGGGTTGTTGGCCCTGGCCTTCCTCCACTGGCTGGCTGGCTGGGTGGCTGGTTTTCTGACTCGCTGACTCGCTCTCTGGCAAACTGCCTGACTGGCTGGGTGGCTGACTGGGTGGGTGGTTGTCTGGCTGGGTGGCTGGCTGGGTGGGTGGGTGGGTGTCTGGCTGACTGACTGGTTGGCTGGCTGCTTGGCTGACTGACTGGTTGGCTGACTGACTGACTGGTTGCTTGGTTGGCTGACTGGTTGGGTGGGTGGCTGGTTGGCTGGCTGGTTGGGTGGGTGGCTGGCTGGCTGGCTGACTGGTTGGCTGACTGGTTGGCTGGCTGGCTGGTTGGCTACTTAAGACAAGGTGATAATAATGACATGCTGTTGTGGTCTAGAGGAGGATGACTTACACACACACACACACACACACACACACACACACACACACACACACACACACACACACACACACACACACACACACACACACACACACACACACACACACACACACACACACACACACACACTGGTGCAAGTGACAAGTGACTTGTTATGATGGACACTTGGTCAAACATACATATCAACAACTTTCAAAATATTCACCATGCACCGACGAACATGAGAGCACAAAATGTATGATCCAAAAAGGAGAAACTCAGTCAGGGGAAAGGGTTTGTACCAGTTAAAGTTGACTGATGTTATATGTCTCAGTCAGGTGTCACGCAGTAAACTGGCAGGTGTCACGCAGTAAACTGGCAGGTGTCACGCAGTAAACTGGCAGGTGTCACACAGTAAACTGTCAGGTGTCACGCAGTAAACTGGAAGGTGTCACGCAGTAAACTGGCAGGTGTCACGCAGTAAACTGGCAGGTGTCACGCAGTAAACTGGCAGGTGTCACGCAGTAAACTGGAAGGTGTCACGCAGTAAACTGGCAGGTGTCACGCAGTAAACTGGCAGGTGTCACGCAGTAAACTGGCAGGTGTCACGCAGTAAACTGGAAGGTGTCACGCAGTAAACTGGAAGGTGTCACGCAGTAAACTGGAAGGTGTCACGCAGTAAACTGTCAGGTGTCACGGAGTAAACTGTCAGGTGTCACACAGTAAACTGGAAGGTGTCACGCAGTAAACTGGCAGGTGTCACGCAGTAAACTGGCAGGTGTCACGGACCAAACTGGCAGGTGTCACACAGTAAACTGGCAGGTGTCATGCAGTAAACTGGAAGGTGTCACACAGTAAACTGGAAGGTGTCACACAGTAAACTGGCAGGTGTCACACAGTAAACTGGAAGGTGTCACACAGTAAACTGGCAGGTGTCACACAGTAAACTGGCAGGTGTCACACAGTAAACTGGAAGGTGTCACGCAGTAAACTGGCAGGTGTCACGCAGTAAACTGGCAGGTGTCACGCAGTAAACTGGCAGGTGTCACGGACCAAACTGGCAGGTGTCACACAGTAAACTGGAAGGTGTCATGCAGTAAACTGGAAGGTGTCACGCAGTAAACTGGCAGGTGTCACGGACCAAACTGGCAGGTGTCACACAGTAAACTGGAAGGTGTCATGCTGTAAACTGGAAGGTGTCACGCAGTAAACTGGCAGGTGTCACGGACCAAACTGGCAGGTGTCACACAGTAAACTGGCAGGTGTCACGCTGTAAACTGGAAGGTGTCATGCAGTAAACTGGCAGGTGTCACGGACTAAACTGGCAGGTGTCACACACGAAACTGGCAGGTCATGAGGATATTCGTTCACATATAGTTCACATTGAATTGAATAGAGAACATAAATGGTTTATGTTTTGGCGTCAGTGTAATCCTGAATGACAGCTTACTGGCAGCTCAACGATAGGTTGTGTTTGTATGAGGTTGACCCCACAACACCTTCTGACTGAGAAGGGTGGATTAGCTCACAGCTCATCCCCGGGATGCGTCCCAAACTGTAGCCTGTATTCCCCGTAGTGCACTACCGTTGATCAGAGCCCTATGGGAATGACACTATATATAGGGAATAAGGTTCCATTTGGTAAACATACCCTGCTCTGTTAGCTGCTGGAAGTAATGATGCGGGTAATTTACTGTGATTACGTTGATGAAGGGACCAGTGGGAATCCCTTAGAATGAGACGGGGGGAGAGAGAGAAGGACTTCCTCCTTGGGTTTTTTGTTTTAGTTTTTTAACTCAAACCTCCCGTGGACCAGACTGAACCGTCCCCCTTGGCCAGACTGAACCGTCCCGTAGACCAGACTGAACCGTCCCCCCTGGCCAGACTGAACCGTCCCTCCTGCCCAGACTGAACCGTCCCGTGGACCAGACTGAACCGACCCTCCTGCCCAGACTGAACCATCCCTCCTGCCCAGACTGAACCGTCCCTCCTGGCCAGACTGAACCGTCCCTCCTGGCCAGACTGAACCGTCCCCCCTGGCCAGACTGAACCGTCCCCCTTGGCCAGACTGAACCGTCCCGTGGACCAGACTGAACCATCCCCCCTGGCCAGACTGAACCATCCCCCCTGGCCAGACTGAACCGTCCCCCCTGGCCAGACTGAACCATCCCCCCTGGCCAGACTGAACCGTCCCTCCTGGCCAGACTGAACCGTCCCCCTTGGCCAGACTGAGCCGTCCCGTGGACCAGACTGAACCATCCCCCCTGGCCAGACTGAACTGTCCCTCCTGGCCAGACTGAACCGTCCCTCCTGGCCAGACTGAACCGTCCCCCCTGGCCAGACTGAACCGTCCCTCCTGGCCAGACTGAACCGTCCCCCCTGGCCAGACTGAACCGTCCCCCTTGGCCAGACTGAACCGTCCCGTGGACCAGACTGAACCATCCCCCCTGGCCAGACTGAACCATCCCCCCTGGCCAGACTGAACCATCCCCCCTGGCCAGACTGAACCGTCCCCCCTGGCCAGACTGAACCGTCCCCCTTGGCCAGACTGAACCGTCCCCCCTGGCCAGACTGAACCGTCCCTCCTGGCCAGACTGAACCGTCCCTCCTGGCCAGACTGAACCATCCCCCTTGGCCAGACTGAACCGTCCCCCCTGGCCAGACTGAACCGTCCCTCCTGGCCAGACTGAACCATCCCCCCTGCCCAGACTGAACCATCCCCCTTGGCCAGACTGAACCGTCCCGTGGACCAGACTGAACCATCCCTCCTGCCCAGACTGAACCATCCCTCCTGCCCAGACTGAACCGTCCCGCGGCCCACTCCTACTCTATACATTATACAAGACAAGCCCCTCAGACCAAAATATTCAATCAAATGATATGTATAAATGCATAATTATACCTATGTAACCTGCCTAAATGTAACCTGCCTAAATGACTACCGACCCGTAGCACTCACGTCTGTAGGCATGAAAGGCTTTGAAAGGCTGGTCATGGCTCACATCAACACCAATATCCCAGAAACACTAGACCCACTCCAATTTGCATACCGCACCAACAGATCCACAGATGATACAATCTCTATTGCACTCCACACTGCCCTTTCCCACCTGGACAAAAGGAACACTTATGTGAGAATAATATTCATTGACTACAGCTCAGCATTCAACACCATAGTGCCCTCAAAGCTCCTCACTAAGCTAAGGACCCTGGGACTAAACACCTCCCTCTGCAACTGGATCCTAGACTTCCTGACTGGCCGCCCCCAGGTGGTAAGGGTCGGTAACAACACATTTGCCACACAGATCATGAAAAGATTTGGCATTGGTCCTCAGGTCCTCAAAAGGTTTTACAGCTGCACCATCGAGAGCATCCTGACGGGTTGCATCACTGCCTGGTATGGCAACTGCTCGGCCTCCGACTGCAAGGCACTACAGAGGGTAGTGCGTACGGCCCAGTACATCACTGGGGCCAAGCTTCCTGCCACCCAGGACCTCTATGCCAGGCGGTGTCAGAGGAAGGCCCTTGAAATTGTCAAAGACTCCAGCCACCCAAGTCATAGACTGTTCTCTCTGCTACTGCATGGCAAGCGCCAAGTCTAGATCCAAGAGGCTAATAACAGCTTCTACCCTCAAGCCATAAGACTCCTGAACAGTTAATCAAATGGCTACCCAGACTATTTGCACCCCCCATCCCCATACTGCTGCTACTCTCTGTTAACATAGCCACTTTAATAACTCTACCTACATGTACATATTACCTAAATTACCTCGACACCAGTGCCCCCGCATATTGACACATTGACTCTGTACCGGTACCCCCTGTATATAGCCCCACTATTGTAATTCACTGCTGCTCTTTAATTAATTGTTATTCTTATCTATTATTATTTTTAAGTTTTGTCTTAAAACTGCATTGTTGGTTAAGAGCTTGTAAGTAACCATTTCACTGTATTTGATGTGATGTCTTGGATACAACAACAGGTTTGTTCTAAAACTCTGAGCGCCATGTCTCTTGTGGCCTCTGTAGTTTTCTGTCTTGAGAAGGCCCATTCGCATGCGGAGGACGAGCTGTTCAAGAAACTCTTCATCGGGTACAACAAGTGGTCCAGACCCGTACCCAACATCTCAGATGTCGTTATCGTCAAGTTCGGACTCTCCATAGCACAGCTTATTGATGTGGTAAGTTATATTATAATTATAATTATATAATGATAATAATAGTAATAATAATATAATAATATAATGATAATAATAATATAATAGTATAATAATATAATAATATAATAATAATAGTAATAATTTATAATAATAATAATAATAATAGTATAATATTATAATAATTATAATAATATTATAATAATATTATAATATAATATAATAATAATATAATAATATAATAATAGTATAATAATACAATATAATAATATAACGATAATAATAATATAATATAATAATAGTATAATAATCAAATATAATAATATAATGATAATAATATAATAATAATATAATAATATAATATAATAGTATAATAATATAATATAATAATCTAATAATAATATAATAAAATAATATAATAATAGTATAATTGTCACAACTTCTACCGAAGTCGATGCCACTCCTTGTTCGGGCGGTGTTCGGCGGTCGACGTCGCCGGTTTTCTAGCCATCGCCGATCCATTTTTAATTTTCCATTTGTTTTGACTCGTTTTCCCACACACCTGATTCTCATTTCCCTCATTATGTGTTATGTATTTAACCCTCTGTTCCCATGTCTTTGTGCGGTATTGTTTCTCTGTTGGTATGTATGCGCACGTTAGTCTGGTTGCGCTGGGTTATGGTAAACCCATATTTGTATTTTTTAGTGCTTTTGGTTCGCCAAATAAAAGGTTCCGTTTTGCCACCAAATATCTGCTCTCCTGCGCCTGACTTACTACAGCCCTTCACGCATACCTTGACAGTATACCACACCCATTATGGAGTCAGCAGGAGCAGGTACCTATGGTAGCGGAGTCGAGGAGCGCGTCCAGGAACACACGGCGTTGATTCACCATCTCGACACCGCCATGGACCGCGTCGTCCAGACGATGGACCGCTGGGAGAGACAGGGAGGTCCTCCAGTACCTTCTCCAGCACAACAGGGGTCCTCACTACCCGTCCCTCCTGTACCCGGTTCCAGTGGGATGCGTCGGCACGGTGATGGCGGCACGGTGCCAGGGCTTCCTGCTAGAGCTGGACCTCTACCTGGGCACCGTTTATCCAGCTCCCTCGGGAAGGGAGAGGGTGTCCGCCCTCGTCTCGTTCCTCTCAGGGAGAGCTCTGGAGTGGGCCAACACCGTGTGGGCAGAAGGAGATACGACGTTGGAGGACTTCACGGAGTTCACCCGCTGCTTCCGGGTGAACGTCTATTCCACCTGAGGCAGGGGACGAGGAGCGCCCAGGAGTTCGCACTGGAATTTCGAACCTTGGAGCTGGGAGGTGCTGCGCACAGGGAGACCGGAGGAGGGGCTTTCACGTGTACCATCTGTGGCCGCAGAGGTCACACTGCTGGTCGGTGCCATGTTGGTTCCTCTGGGGTTCGAGGCAGCAGGCAGGACACTCAGGCGTCATCCCAGGTGAGAAGGCACCATTCTCACCCAAAGCCCTCTGTTGAAAACATGTTTTTGTTTGTTACTTTTTTGGAGTTTCCCCCGCATTCCCAGCATAAGGCGCTCGTTGATTCAGGCGCGGCTGGGAGATTTATTGACAGATCATTTGCCCATTGTTTATGGATCCCCATTGTTCCCGTGGATGTGCCCTTCCCTGTTCACACCTTAGATAGTCGACCATTAGGGTCAGGGTTGATTAGGGTGGTCACCACTCCTTTGGGCATGGGGACGCAAGGGGGTCACACGGAGAGAATTACTCTCTTCCTTATTGACTCTCGTGCATTTCCCGTGGTGCTGGGCCTACCCTGGTTAGCTTGTCATAACCCCACTGTTTCTTGGCCACAGAGGGCTCTCACGGGGTGGTCGCGAGAGTGCTCAGGTAAGTGTTTAGGGGTTTCCGTTGGTGCTACGTGCGCATTCCCCCTGAATA
The DNA here is from genome assembly GCF_965601325.2 of Salmo salar. NCBI lineage: Eukaryota > Metazoa > Chordata > Actinopteri > Salmoniformes > Salmonidae > Salmo > Salmo salar. The sequence continues at coordinate 94,120,715 of NC_138296.1, read as the reverse complement.
TGCCGATTTGACTCTCGCCTTCTCCAAAAAGAAGGCGACTCAATTATCACCCCATCGACGGGGCGATTGTGCGATAAATCTCCTGTTAGACGCTGCACTTCCCAGGAGTCACGTGTATCCCCTCTCACAGGCAGAGACGGCGGCTATGGAAACATATGTTTCTGAATCCCTGCGTCAGGGGTACATTCGGTCCTCCACTTCACCCGCCTCCTTGAGTTTATTTTTTGTGAAGAAGAATGAGGGAGGTCTGCGCCCGTGTATTGACTATCGGGGTCTGAATCAGATCACTGTTAAGTTACCCGCTACCGGTCATAGCCACAGCGATAGAGTCAATGCACGGGGCACGCTTCTTCACCAAACTAGATCTCAGGAGCGCTTATAACCTGGTGCGTATCCGAGAGGGAGACGAGTGGAAGACGGCTTTCAGCACGACCTCAGGGCATTATGAGTACCTCGTCATGCCGTACGGGTTGATGAATGCTCCATCAGTCTTCCAAGCCTTTGTAGATGAGATTTTCAGGGACCTGCACGGGCAGGGTGTAGTGGTGTATATTGATGACATTCTGATATACTCCGCTACACGCGCCGAGCATGTGTTCCTGGTGCGTAAGGTGATTAGCCTGTTAGGGCTAGGGGGCAGTATTTGCACAGCCGGATAAAAAAACGTACCCGATTTAATCTGGTTACTACTCCTGCCCAGTAACTAGAATATGCATATAATTGTTTGATTTGGATAGAAAACACCGTAAAGTTTCTAAAACTGTTTGAATGGTGTCTGTGAGTATAACAGAACTCATATGGCAGTCAAAACCCTGAGACAAATCCTGACAGGAAACTGAAATCTGATGTGTGGATATCACTTCAAACATTTGCCATTGAAACACACAGGGGCTTGCGATTAATGTCCCCAGTCTTTACAAAGTGGTTTGAGCCTCCTACCATCAAAATTGACTGAAAGAGAGGATGTTTACCTTGGTCACAGGGGATGGGCCATTACCATTGTGACGTCGGCGCCCATGGGTACTCTCCCTTTTCGAAACGTTTTGAAAGACAATGCAACCGTCCCAATGGAATATTATTACATTTTTACATTACATTTAACCTCTATGGGCTAGGTGGGACGCAAGCGTCCCACCCGTGGTGCACTCCATCAACAGCAGGTGCATTTCAAGAGCGGCAAATTTGAATCCAAATAAATGTCAAAATTCAAACATACAACTATTTTACACCCTTTGAAAGATAAACATCTCCTTAATCTAACCACGTTTTACGATTTCAAAAAGGTTTTACGGCGAAAGCATAAATTTAGAGTATGTTAGGACAGTACATTTACAAGAGTTGTGTGTAATGTTTTGTCAATTCAAAGACAGGGTCACCAAAACCATAAAACCAGCTAAAATGATGCACTAACTTTTTACAATCTCCATCAGATGACACTCCTAGGACATTATGTTAGACAATGCATGCATTTTTAGTTCTATCAAGTTCATATTTATATCCAAAAACAGCGTTTTACTATGGCATTGATGTTGAGGAAATCGTTTCCCTCCAATAACCGGCAGTCAAGTCAGCACCACAAATTAAATAATTAAAATGAGAAAACATTGGTAAAATATTATATTGTCATTTAAAGAATTATAGATTTACATCTCTTGAACGCAATCAACTTGCCAGATTTAAAAATAACCTTACTGGGAAATCACACTTTGCAATAATCTGAGCACTGCGCCCAGAAAAATACGCGTTGCGATACAGACTAGCCATCATGTTGGGGAGATCTAAAATCGAAAATACTATGTAAATAATCCATTACCTTTGATTCTTGTCACGTCCTGGCCAGTATAAGGTTAATTGTTTTTGTAGTTTGGTCAGGACGTGGCAGAGGGTATTTGTTTTATGTGGTTCGGGGTGGTGTGTTTGTGTAAAGGGTGTTTGATTTAGTATTTCCGGGTTTTTGGTTGATGGTCTATGTGTTTGTATTCTATGGTTAGTCTGGTGTGTGTGTTTCTATGTTTGGTTAATTGGGGTTGGGACTCTCAGTTGAAGGCAGGTGTTGTCTATCTGCCTTTGATTGAGAGTCCCATATATTAGGGTGTGTTTGTGTGTGTGATTTGTGGGTGATTATTCTGTGTATAGCCTTGTGCCTTACCAGACTGTTTATTTGTCGAGTGTTCGTTTTTCGTGTTTTGTTATTTTGTATGTTCATTTTTGAGAGTAATTAAAAATCAAGATGAGCATTCACGTACCTGCTGCGTTTTGGTCCTCATTCACCGACAACAACCGTGACAATTCTCTTCATCAGATGTCACTTCCAGGTATCACAGGTCCATAACGAATGTAGTTTTGTTCAAAAAAGCTCATCATTTATGTCCAAAAATCTCCGTCTTGTTAGCACATGATCTAAGCCAGCCGGACTTCTCGTCATGAACGAGGGGAAAAAATATATTTACGTTCGTTCAAACATGTCAAACGTTGTATAGCATAAATCATTAGGGCCTTTTTTAACCAGAACATGAATAATATTCAAGGTGGACGAATGCATTCTCTTTTATAACGTATTGGAACGAGGGTACCCAACATGAACTCGCGCGCCAGGTGTCTAATGGGCCATCATCGTTCCATGGCTCTTGTTCGGTCAGATCTCCCTCCAGAAGACTCAAAACACTTTGTAAAGGCTGGTGACATCTAGTGGAAGCAATAGGAAGTGCCAAAATATTCCTCAGCCCCTGTGTTTTTCAATGGCATAGGTTTAAAGGTAATACAACACATCAGGTATCCACTTCCTGTCAGAAAATGTCTCAGGGTTTTGCCTGCCAAATGAGTTCTGTTATACTCACAGACACCATTCAAACAGTTTTAGAAACTTTAGAGTGTTTTCTATCCATATATAATAAGTATATGCATATTCTAGTTACTGGGTAGGATTAGTAACCAGATTAAATCGGGTACATTTTTTTATCCAGCCGTGCAAATACTGCCCCCTAGCCCTAACAGGTTAAGTCATTTAGCAGACTCTCTTATCCAGAGCGACTTACAAATTGGTGCATTCACCTTATGATATCCAGTGGAACAACCACTTTACAATAGTGCATCTAAATCTTTTAAGGGGGGGGGGGGGTTAGAAGGATTACTTTATCCTATCCTAGGTATTCCTTAAAGAGGTGGGGTTTCAGTTGTCTCCGGAAGGTGGTGATTGACTCCGCTGTCCTGGCGTCGTGAGGGAGCTTGTTCCACCATTGGGGTGCCAGAGCAGCGAACAGTTTTGACTGGGCTGAGCGGGAACTGTGCTTCCACAGAGGTAGGGGGGCCAGCAGGCCAGAGGTGGATGAACGCAGTGCCCTTGTTTGGGTGTAGGGCCTGATCAGAGCCTGAAGGTATGGAGGTGCCGTTCCCTTCACAGCTCCGTAGGCAATCACCATGGTCTTGTAGCGGATGCGAGCTTCAACTGGAAGCCAGTGGAGAGAGCGGAGGAGCGGGGTGACATGAGAGAACTTGGGAAGGTTGAACACCAGACGGGCTGCGGCGTTCTGGATGAGTTGTAGGGGTTTAATGGCACAGGCAGGGAGCCCAGCCAACAGCGAGTTGCAGTAATCCAGACGGGAAATGACAAGTGCTTGGATTAGGACCTGCGCCGCTTCCTGTGTGAGGCAGGGTCGTACTCTGCGAATGTTGTAGAGCATGAACCTACAGGATCGGGTCACCGCCTTGATGTTAGTGGAGAACGACAGGGTGTTGTCCAGGATCACGCCAAGGTTCTTAGCACTCTGGGAGGAGGACACAAGGGAGTTGTCAACCGTGATGGCGAGATCATGGAACGGGCAGTCCTTCCCCGGGAGGAAGAGCAGCTCCGTCTTGCCGAGGTTCAGCTTGAGGTGGTGATCCGTCATCCACACTGATATGTCTGACAGACATGCAGAGATGCGATTCGCCGCCTGGTTATCAGAAGGGGGAAAGGAGAAGATTAATTGTGTGTTGTCTGCATAGCAATGATAGGAGAGACCATGTGAGGATATGACAGAGCCAAGTGACTTGGTGTATAGCGAGAATAGGAGAGGGCCTAGAACAGAGCCCTGGAGGACACCAGTGGTGAGAGCGCATGGTGCGGAGACAGATTCTCGCCACGCCACCTGGTAGGAGCGACCTGTCAGGTAGGACGCAATCCAAGCATGGGCCGCGCCGGAGATGCCCAACTCGGAGAGGGTGGAGAGGAGGATCTGATGGTTCACAGTATCAAAGGCAGCAGATAGGTCTAGAAGGATGAGAGCAGAGGAGAGAGAGTTAGCTTTAGCAGTGCGGAGAGCCTCCGTCACACAGAGAAGAGCAGTCTCAGTTGAATGCCCAGTCTTGAAACCTGACTGATTAGGATCAAGAAGGTCATTCTGAGAGAGATAGCAGGAGAGCTGGCCAAGGACGGCACGTTCAAGAGTTTTGGAGAGAAAAGAAAGAAGGGATACTGGTCTGTAGTTGTTGACATCGGAGGGATCGAGTGTAGGTTTTTTCAGAAGGGGTGCATCTCTCGCTCTCTTGAAGACGGAAGGGACGTAGCCAGCGGTCAAGGAATTATTGAAGCCCTGGTTGAAAAAGCCCCTAAAGATTTATGTTATACAACGTTTGACATGTTTGAACGAACTTAAATATATATTTTTTTGCTCATTCCTGACGACAAGTCAGACGCACACGGTACATTTTCACTAGCCTTCGGAGCGCGCGAACACTATTGGGACATAAATTAACTTTTTGGAACAAAACTACATTTGTTATGGACCTGGAATCCTAGAAGTGCCTTCTGATAAAGATAATCAAAGGTAAGGGATTATTTACAATAGTATTTTTGATGGTTGATCGTTCCAAGATGGCTCCAACATAGACTTCTTTTCTGGGCATACCATGTCGTTTATTGCAAAGTGTGATTTCCCAGTAAAGTTATTTTTAAATCTGGCAAAGAGATGGCATTCAAGACATGTTAATCTATAAGTCTTTGAATGACAATATTACATTTTAACAATGTTTTGGAATAGTAATTTTGTAAATTGTAGCGCTGATCATCGGAAGCATTTGAGGGAAAAGTTTTTTCTGAACGTCATGCGCCGATGTAAAATGCTGTTTTTATATGTAAATATGAACTTTATCGAACAAAAAATGCATGTGTTGTGTAACATGATGTCCTAGGAGTGTCATCTGATGAAGGTTGTCAAAGGTTAGTGCTGCATTTAGCTGTGTTTTGGGGTATTTGTGATGCATGCTAGTTGCTTTGAAAATGGCTGTGTGATTATTTCTGGCTGGGTACTCTGCTGACATAATCTAATGTTTTGCTTTTGCTGTAAAGCCTTTTTGAAATCGGACAACGTGGTTCGATTCAGGAGAGGTGTATCTATAAAACGGTGTAAAATAGTCATATGTTTGAGAAATTGAAGTTATAGCATTTATGAGGTTTTGCATTTAGCGTGACGCGATTCCACTGGCTGTTGATTAGGGTGGGACGCAAGCGTCCCACTGGCCCAGACAGGTTAGTCGACTGTTGGAGCATGACCTGTACGTCAAGGCTGAGAAATGCCTGTTCTTTCAACAGTCCGTCTCCTTCCTAGGGTATCGCATTTCCACCTCAGGGGTGGAGATGGAGAGTGACCGCATTGCAGCTGTGCGTAATTGGCCGACTCCCACCACGGTAAAGGAGGTGCAGCGGTTCTTAGGGTTTGCCAACTACTACCGGAGGTTTATCCGGGGTTTTGGTCAGGTAGCGGCTCCCATTACCTCACTGCTGAAGGGGGGCCTGGTGCGCTTGCATTGGACAGCTGAGGCGGACAGGGCTTTTAGTCACCTGAGGGCTCTGTTTACCTCGGCTCCCGTGCTGGCTCATCCGGATCCCTCTTTGGCGTTCATAGTGGAGGTGGACGCGTCCGAGGCTGGGATAGAAGCTGTGCTCTCTCAGTGCTCGGGTACGCCACCGAAGCTCCGCCCCTGTGCTTTCTTCTCGAGGAAGCTCAGCCCGGCGGAGCGAAACTATGATGTGGGGGACCGGGAGTTATTGGCCATCATCAAGGCTTTGAAGGCGTGGAGACATTGGCTTGAGGGAGCTAAACACCCTTTTCTCATCTGGACTGACCACCGCAATCTGGAGTACATCCGGGCGGTGAGGAGACTGAACCCTCGCCAGGCAAGGTGGGCCATGTTTTTCAGACCAGGTGCCTAGAATGTGAAGGCAGACGCACTGTCCCGGCTGTATGACACAGAGGAGCGGCCCATGGATCCCACTCCCATCTCCTGGCCTCCTGCCTGGTGGCACCGGTAGTGTGGGAGCTAGACGCGGACATTGAACGGGAGCGTCGCGTGCAGAGCCCGCTCCCCTCCAGTGTCCCGCTGGACGTCTGTATGTTCCGTCTGCTGTCCGTGACCAGCTGATCATTTGGGCCCACACGTCACCCTACAGGCTGTGAAGGCCTTGTTTACGCACGTCTTCCGGCACTACGGGGTACCTGAGAATATAGTGTCTGATCGAGGTCCCCAGTTCACGTCGAGGGTCTGGAAGGCGTTCATGGAACGTCTGGGGGTCTCGATCAGCCTTACCTCAGGGTTTCATCCCGAGAGTAATGGGCAGGTGGAGAGAGTTAACCAGGATGTGGGTAGGTTTCTGAGGTCCTATTGCCAGGACCGGCCGGGGGAGTGGGCAGCGTTCGTGCCCTGGGCAGAGATGGCCCAGAACTCGCTCTGCCACTCCTCCACTAACCTTTCCCCTTCCAGTGTGTTTTGGGGTATCAGCCGGTTCTGGCTCCTTGGCATCAGAGTCAGACCGAGGCTCCTGCAGTGGACGACTGGTTCCGGTGCGCGGAGGAAACATGGGACGCTGCCCATGTTCAACTTCAGGGGGCCCCCTTGAGGATCCTTCTCTGCTGCGAGAGTTCCACCATCTCTGTCCGGATCGCCCTGCGCCTCGCCCTCCGGGTCGTCCTCGAGGCCGGAGTCGTCAGGGGGGGGGGGGGGGGGGTACTGTCACGACTTCTACCGAAGTCGATGCCTCTCCTTGTTCGGGTGGTGTTCGGCGGTCGACGTCGCCGGTCTTCTAGTCATCGCCAATCCATTTTCATTTTCCATTTGTTTTGTCTCATTTTCCTACACACCTGGTTCTCATTTCCCTCATTATGTGTTATGTATTTAACCCTCTGTTTCCCCCATGTCTTTGTGTGGTATTGTTTATCTGTTTGTATGTTTGCGCACGTTAGGCTGGTTGCGCTGGGTTATGGTAAACCCATATTTGTATTTTCCTGTTCGTTTGTGCCGTGTGCTTTTGGTTCGCCAAATAAAAGGCTCCGTTTTGCCACCAAATATCTGCTCTCCTGTGCCTGACTTCCTACAGCCCTTCACGCATACCTTGACAGTAATAATGATCATAATATAATAGTATAATAATAATAATATAATAGTATAATAATAATAATTATATAATATAATGATAATAATATAATGATAATAATATAATAATAGTATAATAATAATAATAATAATATAGGCCCTTTACCAGTCACTTTCATCCAAAGTGAATAAGGGCGCATATACATTTTCGTATGGGTGGGCCCAGTGGGAATTGAACCCAAGCGTCATGCTCTACCAGTCTAAATGAACCTCACAGGATCGCAGCAGTGTTGACTGACAGCTTGTTGCAGAAAATATAAATTTATGTAAATTATATTCATTTAATATTCTCACATTGTTCCCCAATGAGCTTATCTTTGGGAATAAGCAGTTAGTTAAGTGTAATTGGCAAGACCTGTTTATGAAATTGCAAAACAGGTGTTACTAAATGAACTCTCACAGCAAACTGAAACAAATCCTTCAATCTCCATCAGTCGCCTCACATGGGCTTTGAAGCAGAGTAAAGGTGTGAAAAACAACCTAATCAAACAATTCTTCAGTCAATAACTACAGAGAAGTATTGCACACAAGCATGGCCGCAATTTAAATTGAGAGTGGCAGGGGTTTTGAATATACTGTACATTGTTACACAAACCTTCTCTCACTGTCCATCTCTCGTTCTCTCTGTCTCTCTTCCTCTCTCAGGTTCTCTCCATCTCTCGTTCTCTCTGTCTCTAGTTCTCTCCATCTCTCATTCTCTCTCTCTTCCTCTGTCTAGTTCTCTCTGTCTCTCTTCCTGTCTCTAGTTCTCTCCATCTCTCGTTCTCTCTCTCTCTCTAGTTCTCTCATTTCCTCTGTCTCTAGTTCTCTATCTCTCTGTCTCTCGTTCTCTCCATCTCTCTTCCTCTGTCTCTAGTTCTCTCGTTCTCTCCATCTCTCGTTCTCTTTGTTTCTCGTTCTCTCCATCTCTCATTCTCTCTCTCTCTTCCTTTGTCTACTTCTCTCCATGTCTCGTTCTCTAGATCTCTCCATCTCTCGTTCTGTCTCTAGTTCTCTCGTTCTCTCCATCTCTCATTCTCTCCATCTCTCGTTCTCTCTGTCTCTAGTTCTCGTTCGCTCTGTCTCTAGTTCTCTCGTTCTCTCCATCTCTCATTCTCTCTGTCTCATTTCCTCTGTCTCTAGTTCTCTCCATCTCTCGTTCTCTCCGTGTCTCGTTCTCTAGATCTCTCCATCTCTCGCTCTGTCTCTAGTTCTCTCCATCTCGTTTTCTCTCTCTTCCTCTCTCTAGTTCTCTCCATCTCTCGTTCTCTCCATCTCTTGTTCTCTCTCTCTCTTCCTCTGTCTTTAGTTCTCTCCATCTCTCGTTCTGTCTCTCTCTCTCTAGTTCTTTCCATCTCTCATTCGCTCTCTCTAGTTCTCTCCATCTCTCGTTCTCTCTCTCTAGTTCTCTCCATCTCTCGTTCTCTCTCTCTAGTTCTCTCCATCTCTCGTTCTCTCTCTCTAGTTCTCTCCATCTCTCGTTCTCTCTCTCTAGATCTCTCCATCTCTTGTTCTCTCTCTCTAGTTCTCTCCATCTCTCGTTCTCTCTCTTTAGATCTCTCCATCTCTTGTTCTCTCTCTCTAGTTCTCTCCATCTCTCGTTCTCTCTCTCTAGATCTCTCCATCTCTTGTTCTCTCTCTCTAGTTCTCTCCATCTCCCTTCCTCTGTCTCTTGTTCTCTACATCTCTAATTCTGTCTCTCTTTTCCTCTGTCTGTCTAGTTCTCTCCATGTCTCGTTCTCTAGATCTCTCCATCTCTCGTTCTATCTCTCGTTCTCTCCATCTCTCGTTCTGTCTCTAGTTCTCTGCATCTCTCTTCCTCTGTCTCTAGTTCTCTCGTTCTCTCCATCTCTCGTTCTCTCTGTCTCTAGTTCTCTATCTCTCTGTCTCTCGTTCTCTCCATCTCTAGTTCTCTCTGTCTCTCATTCTCTCTGTCTCGTTTCCTCTGTCTCGTTTCCTCTGTCTCTAGTTCTCTCCATTTCTCTCTTCCTCTGTCTTTAGTTCTCTCCATCTCTCGTTCTGTCTCTCTATCTCTAGTTCTTTCCATCTCTCATTCGCTCTCTCTAGTTCTCTGCATCTCTCGATCTCTCTCTCTAGATCTCTCCATCTCTTGTTCTCTCTCTCTAGTTCTCTCCATCTCTCTTCCTCTGTCTTTAGTTCTCTCCATCTCTCGTTCTCTCCGTCTCTCATTCTCTCTGTCTCTAGTTCTCTCTGTCGCTCTTCGTCTGTCTCTAATTATTGTCCTCGTGCTGTCTCTATTTGTACATTTATAAGGTGTAAGGTTTAACAACCTTTCCTATTGCATCATGGTTCCTCTGTGAATACGGCAGCCATCTTCCATTTTAAGAAATATATTTAGTATTTTGAAAATAGACCTGCAAAAACACACCTTGTTTAAACCAGATTTAGTTAACCTATGACCTAGAGATCTTCACATGTCTAAAATGTTGGACTTGTTCTGAAATGGACTTGGGGCTTTCCCCCCGGGACCATATATGCTTAAATAATATTTGGGGCTTCCCCCCCCCCTCTCTCTCCCCCCCCCCCCTCTCTCCCCCCCCCCCTCTCTCTCCCCCCCCCTCTCCCCCCCCCCTCTCTCTTTCTCCCCCCCCCCCTCTCTCTCTCTCCCCCCTCCTCTCCCCCCTCTCTCTCTCTCTCTCTCTTTCTGCTTCTCTCTCCCTCTCTCTCTCTCTCTTTCTGCTTCTCTCTCCCTCTCTCTCTTTCTGCTTCTCTCTCCCTCTATGTCTTTCTTCTTCTCTCTTCTTCTCTCTATTTTTCATTCACCTCTTTTGTATTTTCCTTTCTGCAGGACGAGAAAAATCAGATGATGACAACCAACGTCTGGCTGAAACAGGTGATTCAGTACATTCAGTGTATATAGCATGTGTGTTTCTGTACATTCAGTATATATAGCATGTGTTTTAGTACATTCAGTATATATAGCATGTGTTTCTGTACATTCAGTGTATATATAGCATGTGTGTTTCAGTACATTCAGTGTATATATAGCATGTGTGTTTCAGTACATTCAGTATATATAGCATGTGTGTTTTAGTACTTTCAGTATATATAGCATGTGTGTTTTAGTACTTTCAGTATATATAGCATGTGTTTCAGTACATACAGTGTATATATAGCATGTGTGTTTCAGTACATTCAGTATATATAGCATGTGTGTTTTAGTACATTCAGTATATATAGCATGTGTGTTTCAGTACATTCAGTGTATATAGCATGTGTGTGAGACAGGTGTTTCAATGTGAATTAATTACCGTTATTAGTTTGTTATGGATTAATAGGCCTTTAATTGACTCTGTCTGATAAGACCTGTGGCACTGAATGTCCTCTCGTGTGTGTGTGTGTGTGTGTGTGTGTGTGTGTGTGTGTGTGTGTGTGTGTGTGTGTGTGTGTGTGTGTGTGTGTGTGTGTGTGTCTGTGTGTGTGTGTGTGTGTGTGTGTGTGTGTGTGTGTGTGTTTTCTCCTCTTAGGAGTGGAATGACTACAAGCTACGCTGGAGACCGTCTGACTACGACAACGTCACGTCCATCAGAGTACCGTCAGAACTCATCTGGGTCCCAGACATCGTCCTCTACAACAAGTGAGTGACAGCAAAACGGTTGTCTTAACGTAACAGCGAGGTCGACTTCAGGAGACTCCACATCTAGGCCTATTTAAATGGTTACGCGGCACCATCTATTGGATTCATGAATCATACGCTTCACATCGAGAAGTGTTTCTCAGAAGATATTTCCCACAACAATGAGCTGATGACTGTGGTCCCTTCTACCTGTTCTGGAGCATGACAGCACTGATGATTAACATAGATTACATATTTATGTCCAACACTGAGGCACGAATATATGTACCTGTTGCTGTTAGGGTTTGATTGATTAAAAAGCAGCTGTAGGTCTACTCTCCCATCCCCAGTAATATACTGCCATGTTATCCTGATCCTAGCCCTCCCCAGTAATATACTGCCATGTTATCCTGATCCTGGCCCTCCCCAGTAATATACTGCCATGTTATCCTGATCCTAGCCTCCTCCCTAGTAATATACTGCCGTGTTATCCTGATCCTAGCACTCCCCAGTAATATACTGCCGTGTTATCCTGATCCTAGCCCTCCCCAGTAAAATACTGCCGTGTTAACCTGATCCTAGCCCTCCCCAGTAATATACTGCCGTGTTATCCTGATCCTAGCCCTCCCCAGTAATATACTGCCGTGTTAACCTGATCCTAGCCCTCCCCAGTAATATTCTGCCGTGTTATCCTGATCCTAGCCCTCCCCAGTAATATACTGCCATGTTATCCTGATCCTAGCCCTCCCCAGTAATATACTGCCATGTTATCCTGATCCTAGCCTCCTCCCCAGTAATATACTGCCATTTTATCCTGATCCTAGCCCTCCCCAGTAATATACTGCCGTGTTATCCTGATCATAGCCTCCTCCCCAGTAATATACTGCCATGTTATCCTGATCCTAGCCCTCCCCAGTAATATACTGCCATGTTATCCTGATCCTAGCCCTCCCCGGTAATATACTGCCATGTTATCCTGATCCTAGCCTCCTCCCTAGTAATATACTGCCATGTTATCCTGATCCTAGCCCTCCCCGGTAATATACTGCCATGTTATCCTGATCCTAGCCTCCTCCCTAGTAATATACTGCCATGTTATCCTGATCCTAGCCCTCCCCAGTAATATACTGCCATGTTATCCTGATCCTAGCCTCCTCCCCAGTAATATACTGCCATGTTATCCTGATCCTAGCCTCCTCCCCAGTAATATACTGCCATGTTATCCTGATCCTAGCCTCCTCCCCAGTAATATACTGCCCTGTTATCCTGATCCTAGCCTCCTCCCCAGTAATATACTGCCGTGTTAACCTGATCGTAGCCCTCCCCAGTAATATACTGCCATGTTATCCTGATCCTAGCCTCCTCCCCAGTAATATACTGCCATGTTATCCTGATCCTAGCCCTCCCCAGTAATATACTGCCGTGTTATCCTGATCCTAGCCCTTCCCAGTAATATACTGCCTTGTTATCCTGATCCTAGCCCTCCCCAGTAATATACTGCCATGTTATCCTGATCCTAGCCCTCCCCAGTAATATACTGCCATGTTATCCTGATCCTAGCCGCCTCCCCAGTAATATACTGCCCTGTTATCCTGATCCTAGCCATCCCCAGTAATATACTGCCGTGTTATCCTGATCCTAGCCTCCTCCCCAGTAATATACTGCGGTGTTATCCTGATCCTAGCCTCCTCCCCAGTAATATACTGCCGTGTTATCCTGATCCTAGCCTCCTCCCCAGTAATATACTGCCGTGTTATCCCGATCCTAGCCTCCTCCCCAGTAATATACTGCCATGTTATCCTGATCCTAGCCCTCCCCGGTAATATACTGCCATGTTATCCTGATCCTAGCCTCCTCCCTAGTAATATACTGCCGTGTTATCCTGATCCTAGCCCTCCCCAGTAATATACTGCCGTGTTATCCTGATCCTAGCCCTCCCCAGTAATATACTGCCGTGTTATCCTGATCCTAGCCCTCCCCAGTAATATACTGCCATGTTATCCTGATCCTAGCCCTCCCCAGTAATATACTGCCATGTTATCCTGATCCTAGCCCTCCCCAGTAATATACTGCCATGTTATCCTGATCCTAGCCTCCTCCCCAGTAATATACTGCCGTGTTATCCTGATCCTAGCCCTCCCCAGTAATATACTGCCGTGTTATCCTGATCCTAGCCTCCTCCCCAGTAATATACTGCCATGTTATCCTGATCCTAGCCTCCTCCCTAGTAATATACTGCCATGTTATCCTGATCCTAGCCCTCCCCAGTAATATACTGCCATGTTATCCTGATCCTAGCCCTCCCCAGTAATATACTGCCATGTTATCCTGATCCTAGCCTCCTCCCCAGTAATATACTGCCGTGTTATCCTGATCCTAGCCCTCCCCAGTAATATACTGCCATGTTATCCTGATCCTAGCCCTCCCCAGTAATATACTGCCATGTTATCCTGATCCTAGCCCTCCCCAGTAATATACTGCCGTGTTATCCTGATCCTAGCACTCCCCAGTAATATACTGCCGTGTTATCCTGATCCTAGCCCTCCCCAGTAAAATACTGCCGTGTTAACCTGATCCTAGCCCTCCCCAGTAATATACTGCCGTGTTATCCTGATCCTAGCCCTCCCCAGTAATATACTGCCGTGTTAACCTGATCCTAGCCCTCCCCAGTAATATTCTGCCGTGTTATCCTGATCCTAGCCCTCCCCAGTAATATACTGCCATGTTATCCTGATCCTAGCCTCCTCCCCAGTAATATACTGCCATGTTATCCTGATCCTAGCCTCCTCCCCAGTAATATACTGCCATGTTATCCTGATCCTAGCCTCCTCCCCAGTAATATACTGCCATGTTATCCTGATCCTAGCCTCCTCCCCAGTAATATACTGCCCTGTTATCCTGATCCTAGCCTCCTCCCCAGTAATATACTGCCGTGTTAACCTGATCGTAGCCCTCCCCAGTAATATACTGCCATGTTATCCTGATCCTAGCCTCCTCCCCAGTAATATACTGCCATGTTATCCTGATCCTAGCCCTCCCCAGTAATATACTGCCGTGTTATCCTGATCCTAGCCCTTCCCAGTAATATACTGCCTTGTTATCCTGATCCTAGCCCTCCCCAGTAATATACTGCCATGTTATCCTGATCCTAGCCCTCCCCAGTAATATACTGCCATGTTATCCTGATCCTAGCCTCCTCCCCAGTAATATACTGCCCTGTTATCCTGATCCTAGCCATCCCCAGTAATATACTGCCGTGTTATCCTGATCCTAGCCTCCTCCCCAGTAATATACTGCCGTGTTATCCTGATCCTAGCCTCCTCCCCAGTAATATACTGCCGTGTTATCCTGATCCTAGCCTCCTCCCCAGTAATATACTGCCGTGTTATCCCGATCCTAGCCTCCTCCCCAGTAATATACTGCCATGTTATCCTGATCCTAGCCCTCCCCGGTAATATACTGCCATGTTATCCTGATCCTAGCCCTCCCCGGTAATATACTGCCATGTTATCCTGATCCTAGCCTCCTCCCTAGTAATATACTGCCGTGTTATCCTGATCCTAGCCCTCCCCAGTAATATACTGCCGTGTTATCCTGATCCTAGCCCTCCCCAGTAATATACTGCCGTGTTATCCTGATCCTAGCCCTCCCCAGTAATATACTGCCATGTTATCCTGATCCTAGCCCTCCCCAGTAATATACTGCCATGTTATCCTGATCCTAGCCCTCCCCAGTAATATACTGCCATGTTATCCTGATCCTAGCCTCCTCCCCAGTAATATACTGCCGTGTTATCCTGATCCTAGCCCTCCCCAGTAATATACTGCCGTGTTATCCTGATCCTAGCCTCCTCCCCAGTAATATACTGCCATGTTATCCTGATCCTAGCCTCCTCCCTAGTAATATACTGCCATGTTATCCTGATCCTAGCCCTCCCCAGTAATATACTGCCATGTTATCCTGATCCTAGCCCTCCCCAGTAATATACTGCCATGTTATCCTGATCCTAGCCCTCCCCAGTAATATACTGCCGTGTTATCCTGATCCTAGCCCTCCCCAGTAATATACTGCCATGTTATCCTGATCCTAGCCCTCCCCAGTAATATACTGCCGTGTTATCCTGATCCTAGCCCTCCCCTGTAATATACTGCCATGTTATCCTGACCCTAGCCCTCCCCGGTAATATACTGCCATGTTATCCTGATCCTAGCCCTCCCCAGTAATATACTGCCATGTTATCCTGATCCTAGCCCTCCCCAGTAATATACTGCCATGTTATCCTGATCCTAGCCTCCTCCCCAGTAATATACTGCCATGTTATCCCGATCCTAGCCTCCTCCCCAGTAATATACTGCCATGTTATCCTGATCCTAGCCCTCCCCAGTAATATACTGCCATGTTATCCTGATCCTAGCCCTCCCCGGTAATATACTGCCATGTTATCCTGATCCTAGCCCTCCCCAGTAATATACTGCCATGTTATCCTGATCCTAGCCCTCCCCAGTAATATACTGCCATGTTATCCTGATCCTAGCCTCCTCCCCAGTAATATACTGCCGTGTTATCCTGATCCTAGCCCTCCCCAGTAATATATTGCCATGTTATCCTGATCCTAGCCTCCTCCCCAGTAATATACTGCCATGTTATCCTGATCCTAGCCTCCTCCCTAGTAATATACTGCCATGTTATCCTGATCCTAGCCCTCCCCAGTAATATACTGCCATGTTATCCTGATCCTAGCCCTCCCCAGTAATATACTGCCATGTTATCCTGATCCTAGCCCTCCCCAGTAATATACTGCCGTGTTATCCTGATCCTAGCCCTCCCCAGTAATATACTGCCGTGTTATCCTGATCCTAGCCTCCTCCCCAGTAATATACTGCCATGTTATCCTGATCCTAGCCTCCTCCCCAGTAATATACTGCTGTGTTATCCTGATCCTAGCCCTCCCCAGTAATATACTGCCATGTTATCCTGATCCTAGCCCTCCCCAGTAATATACTGCCATGTTATCCTGATCCTAGCCTCCTCCCCAGTAATATACTGCCATGTTATCCTGATCCTGGCCCTCCCCAGTAATATACTGCCATGTTATCCTGATCCTAGCCTCCTCCCTAGTAATATACTGCGGTGTTATCCTGATCCTAGCCTCCTCCCCAGTAATATACTGCCATGTTATCCTGATCCTAGCCTCCTCCCTAGTAATATACTGCCGTGTTATCCTGATCCTAGCCTCCTCCCTAGTAATATACTGCCATGTTATCCTGATCCTAGCCCTCCCCAGTAATATACTGCCATGTTATCCTGATCCTAGCCTCCTCCCCAGTAATATACTGCCATGTTTACCTGATCCTAGCCTCCTCCCCAGTAATATACTGCCATGTTATCCTGATCCTAGCCTCCTCCCTAGTAATATACTGCCATGTTATCCTGATCCTAGCCCTCCCCAGTAATATACTGCCATGTTATCCTGATCCTAGCCTCCTCCCCAGTAATATACTGCCATGTTATCCTGATCCTAGCCTCCTCCCCAGTAATATACTGCCATGTTATCCTGATCCTAGCCTCCTCCCTAGTAATATACTGCCATGTTATCCTGATCCTAGCACTCCCCAGTAATATACCAGCCCTTCTTATAGTTTTTTCCTCATGTAAATTAATTATAGTTTCATGGCCAAAAGTGTCAGATTAAAACTCAAGATTATTTAATGACTGTTCCACCTCCTAAAACTCTCCTGTGAGATCGTGCTCAGTTATTGAAATTAAAAAGGTGTGTGTGTGTGTGTGTGTGTGTGTGTGTGTGTGTGTGTGTGTGTGTGTGTGTGTGTGTGTGTGTGTGTGAGGAAGATGTAATGATAGACTTAATATTATGTCTCTAGCTACAGCTATTAGTGGCGTGTATTAAAGCCGTGATCAGGGGATTTGTAGCGCTTGAGGGGAGGAGATCAATTAGACTGCCATATAAGAGATTGTTCCTGGAGGATCGTAAGTCTTTACCAAAAAAATGGCTTCTAATATGTCTCGGAGTCCTGTGTGTTTGTGTGTAAATAAACAATTTGTGAAGTGTTGATGAGGTTCCTGTCATATTAAAATGTAAAATGTGGCCTTAACACAGATGATATACAGCTTTTTGGAGGGAGCTCAGTTACATAGCAAAGTGTTTGTTTCTTGGGCTTCAGGAATGTGACTGATCAAAGTGCCTCAGGCCTTCAAAAATAAATGATTGAACTGATTGAAAATAAAGGGATATCGGTGAATAAATGCCTTGGGCAAGGCTACGATGGCACCAGTGCAATGAGTGGAGTTTACTCAGATGCTTTTTAAAAGCGCATGTCAGACCGAGTGTAACGGTCGTCGTATGTAATGGACCAAGGCGCAGCGGGTTGCAATGAGTGGAGTTTACTCAGATGCTTTTTAAAAGCGCATGTCAGACCGAGTGTAACGGTCGTCGTATGTAATGGACCAAGGCGCAGCGGGTTGAGTGCTCATCTTAACTTTATTTACAACACTGACGAAAACAAAACAAGAAAACGATCGGACGACAAACATTAATGCAGGCTACACACAGCTATGCAATAACAACCTCCCACAATTCCCATAACAAACACACCCCTATACATAGGACCTTCAATCAGAGGCAACGAGGAACAGCTGCCTCCAATTGAAGGCCCAATCCCAATTAACTAAACATAGAAATACATAGACTAGACTGAACATAGAAATACACTAACATAGAACATAGACCAAAACCCAGGAATACTCTAAACAAACACCCCTCTACATAAACAATTAAATCAACAACCCCGAACCACATAAAACAAACACCCCCCTGCCACGTCCTGACCAAACTACAATAACAAATAACCCCTTTACTGGTCAGAACGTGACACCGAGAGCATAATGCTTCGTTCTTAGGTAGTTCTTTATGAGTTTTAGTTTTTGATCTCTCCGCAGAAGCTACAGTTACAGGGATGGTTAAAAACAGCTTGGTCGTTGTAGCAACATCAGAGAAACTGGGAAGAAGGGAGTTGTGCTTCAAATTCAGCAGTTCAACACGTTATGGAAAGAGATGAACTGTATAGGAAGCTCTTGGGGACAGGTCGTCTGGATACTGGACAGACAATACATTGGCGAATGCAAACAGATCATCTTTTGTGGACAACAGTTCTTGACGGTTCAAAAACAAAAAAAAAGCAGTTTGCGATTATCTTCATACTGGTGAACCGGTGTTTGGGTTGTGTGGTTGCAATATCAACAGTCCCTTATCTCTGTTATATCTTTGCATGTATCATTCAAGACTTAGTTTAACTTGTGTGCAATGGACACATCATGCATAATGTCTCAGAAGGACTTCAGAACACCAGGGAGTCTCTCAAGCTGGATTGAATTTAATTTACCTTGATCACAGGCCATTTGTGTATGCTATTAGCCAGAAAACCTGCTGAGTTGAACAATAAATAGGGGTTAAATGTATTCTCTAGCTGACTACTTTTTATTTCATTGTTAGGCTATGTGTAATTTTCATAAATTGAAGCTAAATATCAGCTAGATACTATATATATATATATATATATATAGCTATAGATAGTTGGCTGCACTGCATAAAGAAACATTCCCTACTAAGCTAGTGTTTTGAGGTTGGACTGACTGTATAATTTGGCATTTATAGACTGGTTTTACGCACACCAATTTTCTTTCCAAGCTGGGAGAGAGCGCTAGAATGGCTAATGTCATGCAGGTTCTGGTAGGCTATATAGGACAGTAGTATTTTTTTTCTTTAATCAATTGGTTGCTGATTACTATGCTGTTGTATCATGTCCACTGGGCCCGAGTCGGACCAGGAGGAGGAAGACGACCCGTGCCGGGAAACGAGCCATCGTCAGAGGAGGACCTCAGGCACCCCTTTATGGACGTGGAGACCCTAGATGGGTCATCCGACACGAAAATCCTCATGGGCCAGTTTGAGACGGCCCAGTTAAAGACCCCAACCTCCAGAACGCGAGGGGCCAGGTGATTGCCGGTGGACGTGATTGCGCTGTTACCCGGGGTAAGTGAGTGGCGCTACCCACACTTCGCCATCAAGCATAATTTACTGTATCAGGTTGTAAACCGCAATGGGGAGACAAAAGAGTTGTTACTCCTACCCACCCAGTATGTTAGTACTGTCTTGCAGCTCGCCCACACCCACCTGCTCTGGGCATACCTAGGGATGGAGAAAAATCAGGGCGGGGATTGGGAATCGGTTCCTCTGGCCCGGAGTCAAGCGCGCCATGGAGGACTAGTGCCGTACCTGTCCGGAGTGCCAGATCACAGCCCTGAGGGCACATTATAGAAACCCTTTGGTTCCCCTGCCCATGATAGGGGTGCCGTTTGAGCAGGTGGCGATGGATCTGGTGGGTCCGTTGGTGAAGACAACGAGGGGACACCAATACACCAATGTTACGCACGGCCACAGCGAAAGGTATCGTGTAGGAGCGCTTCCATTTATTGAGCCGGGTGGGTATCCCACAGGCAATCCTGATGGACCAGGGCACCGCATTCATGTCTCGTGTAATGAAACATGTCTGCAATCTTTTACGAATCAAACAGGTGAGGATCAGCGTGTACCATCCACAAACGGGGCGGGCTAGTCGAACGCTTCAATAAGACCCTAAAGCAGATGCTGAAGGTGGTCATCGAGTGAGATGGAAGGAACTGGGATCAGCTGCTGCCCCACTTGATGTTCTCGGTGCGCGAGGTACCCCAAGCGTCCACTGGGTTCTCCCCCTTTGAGCTCCTGTATGGCCGTCAGTTCCCCGGACTGCTGGACCTAGCCAAGGAGGTCTGGGAAGACCAACCGACCCCCTTTCGCATCATGGTGGAACACGTGGAGGAGATGAGGGAGAGGATGAAGGCGATTTGGCCAGTGGGGAGGGAGCACATGGCCCAGGCGCAACGCGCCCAGGAGCGAGTATACAACCAGGGGGCCCAACCACGAGAGTTCCACCCAGGTGAGAAGGTCTTAGTGCTGATCCCCAAAACAGAGAGCAAATTCCTGGCTACGTGGCATGGGCCCTATGACATCGTCAAGGGGGTAGGCGACGTCAATTACAAGGTCTGCCAACCCCTCCAGCTGTACCATGTGAACCTACTGAAGAGATGGCATGCACAAGAGGCGCTGTGTGCAACATGAACCCGGCCACAGGAGAACCCGCCCCCCATCGAAGTTTCCATGGGGGAAGATCTCAGCCGGACCCAATGACAAGCGCTCCGAAATTTGGTCCAGCGGAATATGGTCGTGTTCGCCGGGGCGCACGGATCTCGTGGAACATCATATCCACACACGTCTGGGAGAAAAAGTGCATAAATGGCCATACCGGATACCAGAAGCCCGGAGGTCAGCGGCCCAGCGGTAAATGACGACAATGCTAGAGATTGGGGTACTGGAGGAGTCCCACAGTGAGTGGTCTAGCCCTATAGTGCTGGTACCGAAACCGGACGGAACTGTCCACTTCTGCAATGACTTCCGGGGGCTGAACAAGGTCAGTAAATTCAATGCCTACCTCATGCCCCAGGTGGATGAACCGATCGACCGCTTGGGGAAGACGAGGTCAGCATCCTGGACCTGACAAAGGGGTACTGGCAGGTGCTGCAGGTGCCAGCGGCCTCCCGGGAGAAGATGGCCTTCTCCACCCCAGGGGGGGGGGCTATACTACCACCACGTTCTTCCTCTCGTGCTCCACGGGGCCCCATCGACCTTCCAGTGACTCATGGACAGTGTCCTGCGCCCACACCGTGAGTACGCTGCTGCATATTTGGATGATATAATCGTGCACAGTGACAGTTGGGAGTCGCATCTCTGTAGGCTACAGGCGGTGGAAGCACCAAGCGATGCGGCGCTGACCTCGAAACCCCACAAGTGCAAGCTGGGCTACGCCGAGGTAGAGTACCTGGGCTATTGAATCGGGAAATGTGAAGCCCCAAGAAGAAGAAAAAATTGCTGTGAAGTCGTTCCTGGAGTTATCAGGCTACTACAGTCGATTTGTACCTAACTTTGCCGCAATAGTTTCTCCCCTCACAGACTTGACAAGGGCATGCCTACCCCAGACGGTACGATGGACGGAGGACACAGAGGTGGTGTTACAGGCCCTGATCGACGCGCTATGTTCACATCCGGTTCTCATCACCCCGGACTTCTCAAATCACCCCCTGGAACAGACAGACGCGTCTGACACAGAGGTGGAGCCGTCTTGTCCCAAGAGCAGGAAGGTGAGGAACACCCAATCATGTATGTCAGTAGGAAGCTCCTCCAAAGGTAGAAGAAATACTCGATTGTCAAGAAGGAGTGCCTCGGCGTGAAGTGGGCACTGCACACCCTCAAGTATTACCTCCTCGGGAGGAAGTTCACCCTGATCACCGACCATGCCCACCTCGTGTGGATGGCAAGAGGTACGGACACAAATGACCACGTCACCTGCTGGTTCTTGATGCCCTCTCCAGGAGGGATGCAAACCTAGCCCTGAGTACGCTTCCCTCCCGGTCAGGGTGGTATCCCGGGAGGTCTACCCTGGTGGTTGGTGATAAAGGGGAGGTACGTGCCGCGACGTTGTCTCCCTCTGCTGGGAGTTCCCGGGCTGGGCACCCTGACACTGATGGCACCAATTAGGGGTAATTAGGGGAGATTGCCAAGCAGCCATGCAACCCACATAAATGGAGCACCGTGGCACACCATGGGGGAGAAAAAGAGAGAGGCAAGGAGTGATTCTACAGAGGGGAACGAGCACCCGAAGGCACAGAGCCAAATATGAGTAGGACTGAGCCAACCCTAACTTATTTTGTTTATTTTTTGTTGCCTAGTAAAGTCGTGTTTTCTGACTAGAACCTCCCTGTCTCTGTGTCCATCTCTGTGTGCTCAACCCAACAAGCAACAGTTTACCGCAACTGATTAACCTCTTACATCTAGACGTTCCGCTAGCGGAACACCTGCTCCAATATCCAATGATAGGCGTGGCGCGAATTACAAATTCCTCAAAAATACAAAAACTTCAATTTTTCAAACATATGACTATTTCACAGCATTTTAAAGACAAGACTCTCCTTTATCTAACCACACTGTCCGATTTCAAAAAGGCTTTACAGCGAAAGCAAGACATTAGATTATGTCAGCAGAGTACCCAGCCAGAAATAATCAGACACCCATTTTTCAAGCTAGCATATAATGTCACAAAAACCCAGAAGACAGCTAAATGCAGCACTAACCTTTGATGATCTTCATCAGATGACACACCTAGGACATTATGTTATACAATACATGCATGTTTTGTTCAATCAAGTTCATATTTATATCAAAAAACAGCTTTTTACATTAGCATGTGACGTTCAGAACTAGCATACCCCCCACAAACTTCCGGGGAATTTACTAACAATTTACTAAATTACTCACGATAAACGTTCACAAAAAGCATAACAATTATTTTAAGAATTATAGATACAGAACTCCTCTATGCACTCGATATGTCCGATTTTAAAATAGCTTTTTGGTGAAAGCACATTTTGCAATATTCTAAGTACATAGCCCAGCCATCACGGGCTAGCTATTTAGACACCCGGCAAGTTTAGCCTTCACCAAAATCAGATTTACTATTACAAAAGTTTGATTACCTTTTGTTGTCTTCGTCAGAATGCACTCCCAGGACTGCTACTTCAATAACAAATGTTGGTTTGTTCCAAAATAATCCATCGTTATATCCGAATAGCGGCGTTTTGTTCGTGCGTTCCAGAAACTATCCGAAATGGTAAATCAGGGTCGTGCGCATGGCGCATTTCGTGACAAAAAAATTCTAAATATTCCATTACCGTACTTCGAAGCATGTCAACCGCTGTTTAAAATCAATTTTTATGCAATTTATCTCGTAAAAAAGCGATAATATTCCGACCGGGAATCTCCTTTTCGGCAAACAGAGGAAAAAACACAAAGACGGGGGCGGCCAGTGCACGCGCCTAAGCCCACAGTCCCTTGATCGGCCACTTGAGAAAGGCGATAATGTGTTTCAGCCTGGGGCTGGAATGACGACATTCAGGTTTTTCCCGGGCTCTGAGAGCCTATTGGAGCCGTGGGATGTGTCACGTTACTGCAGAGATCCTTTGTAATTGAATGAGATGTCAAAGAAAGACAATAAATGGTCAGACAGGCCACTTCCTGTAAAGGAATCTCTCAGGTTTTGACCTGCCATTTGAGTTCTGTTATACTCACAGACACCATTCAAACAGTTTTAGAAACTTTGGAGTGTTTTCTATCCAAAGCCAATAATTATATGCATATTCTAGTTACTGGGCAGGAGTAGTAACCAGATTAAATCGGGTACGTTTTTTATCCAGCCGTGAAAATACTGCCCCCTAGCCATAACAGGTTAAGGCAGTTTGGGACGAAGACTTGATGATGAAGTTCCTCTCTTGGATATTAACCACAAATATGAATCTCTATCTCTCTCTCTAGAGCTAGGCCTTAGCTTCTCTTCCTTTATACAAATCTCTATCTGTCTCTGGGGCTAGGCCTTAGCTTCTCTTCCTTTATACAAATCTCTATCTGTCTCTGGAGCTAGGCCTTAGCTTCTCTTCCTTTATTCAAATCTCTATCTCTCTCTGGAGCTAGGCCTTAGCTTCTATTCCTTTATACGAATCTCTATCTCTCTCTGGGGCTAGGCCTTAGCTTCTATTCCTTTATACGAATCTCTATCTCTCTCTAGAGCTAGGCCTTAGCTTCTATTCCTTTATACGAATCTCTATCTCTCTCTGGGGCTAGGCCTTAGCTTCTATTCCTTTATACGAATCTCTATCTCTCTCTGGGGCTAGGCCTTAGCTTCTATTCCTTTATATGAATCTCTATCTCTCTCTGGGGCTAGGCCTTAGCTTCTCTTCCTCTATTCGAATCTCTATCTCTCTCTGGGGCTAGGCCTTAGCTTCTATTCCTTTATACGAATCTCTATCTCTCTCTGGGGCTAGGCCTTAGCTTCTATTCCTTTATATGAATCTCTATCTCTCTCTGGGGCTAGGCCTTAGCTTCTCTTCCTCTATTCGAATCTCTATCTCTCTCTGGGGCTAGGCCTTAGCTTCTCTTCCTTTATACAAATCTCTATCTCTCTCTAGAGCTAGGCCTTAGCTTCTATTCCTTTATACGAATCTCTATCTCTCTCTAGAGCTAGGCCTTAGCTTCTCTTCCTTTATACGAATCTCTATCTCTCTCTGGGGCTAGGCCTTAGCTTCTCTTCCTTTTTAGATTCATTTTATATGAATATAATCCAGTGGACTCCTAAGTCTATAGGTCTATGCATGCAATGCCCTGATACATTTAGTACTCAAATCTCTTGATAGCTGAACCGTTAGGTGGACAATTATTTTTTTAGGAATGGAAAAAAAACTATAAAAACAATAAGCTATAAAGTTGTGCATATGCTACACATCGAAACACAAGGAATAGTGTTTAGTAATTTTTTTGTAGGCTGTTTTTAAGGACACGTAAATGTTGCTCATTTGGCCGACATCCCTGGTTTATTGATGGTGCTGGCTGCATTGGTGTACACCCTAATGGGTTACGCACCCAATGCATATGGATGCCCGGTACATTTCTCGAATGTCAGATTAATTAAAATCTTCCCAGTCACTTGTCCGAAACCCTGATATATAGAATATATTCAGTGTACTGTGTATATATAGTACAGGCTACAGTAGGCTACAAAATACACTTTCCAGTGACACTGATTCACCCAATGATGAAGATGAAGCATAGGCTACTCACCGGGGATGGCCAATGCGCTTGTGCCAATATCTCAAGATAAGCTATTTTGAAAGTGCTGTTCGCTCAGAATCGCTCAAAAGCTGTTGATTAAAAAAATGTTTTAGCTTCTACAGACAGATCAGTCTTCTCTTTTCAGCAGTAGGCATTTGTTTTCCAAACAGTATGCCTATGTTTTTCTCATGATGGAATTTAGAAATTTGTGAAATTTGGCAAACTGACAGCCGAAACAAACCAGTACCACTTAATATTTTGTTTTTAGACAATAATGTCGTCCTCCAGGTTAGATGGACTTCATATTGTACAATTTGTGTCTACCCTTTTCATGGACCTGGATTAGATGGAGAGAAGGTCGTCTTTATTGACCTGTTTATTATTTGTCAGCAGTAGCATATAAGCCTATACTACCCCTGTCATTTTTGTTTCTATAAAAAAAAGATTCTGCTAATGTCTCCAGTCATATAAATT
This sequence comes from Salmo salar, assembly GCF_965601325.2. Lineage (NCBI taxonomy): Eukaryota > Metazoa > Chordata > Actinopteri > Salmoniformes > Salmonidae > Salmo > Salmo salar. The sequence continues at coordinate 94,095,513 of NC_138296.1, read as the reverse complement.
GCAGTAGAATTACATGAAATGTGTTTACAAACACAAAACAAAAAGGAGAAGAAACGTATCTGATATAGCTATAGCATAAGGCCTACTCTACACCACCAGGCGCTCAGCCATGTCATAAGCCATACTTTACACCACCAGGCGCTCAGCCATGTCATAAGGCCTACTCTGCACCACCAGGCGCTCAGCCATGTCATAAGGTCTACTCTACACCACCAGGCGCTCAGCCATGTCATAAGGCCTACTCTACACCAACAGGCGCTCAGCCATGTCATAAGGCCTACTCTGCACCACCAGGCGCTCAGCCATATCATAAGGTCTACTCTACACCACCAGGCGCTCAGCATTGTCATAAGGCCTACTCTACACCACCAGGCGCTCAGCCATGTCATACGGCCTACTCTGCACCACCAGGCGCTCAGCCATGTCATAAGGCCTACTCTACACCACCAGGCGCTCAGCCATGTCATAAGGCCTACTCTACACCAACAGGCGCTCAGCCATGTCATAAGGCCTACTCTACACCACCAGGCGCTCAGCCATGTCATAAGGCCTACTCTACACCAACAGGCGCTCAGCCATGTCATAAGGCCTATTCTACACCACCAGGCGCTCAGCCATGTAGTGAACACTGCTGTCTTTTTTTGTTGCCAACAGTGATTGAGTTTTATATAATTAACCTACATTATGACTATCCATTAGGAATAGTAGATATCTTACATGAGTCTGTAAATGCAATGACAGTTACATGGAATACTTTATTATAAAGGTGCATTTTATTTTTTTTTATGGTGAAAATTAGCTTCACCAAAACTGGAAACTCACGTGTCGCCTATGGGAGAGGGACAGAGATGGAGAGACCCGACTCAACTCAAAACGAAACTGTCTATCGTACAGCAGAGCGCGTCCAACGACAAACGGTCACAACTGAATAGACAAGAGCCTATCGTGAACGTACCGCTTGCAAAACAGATTTTCTTTCTTTCCCTTACCTACAATACCATGATCATTTTATAATCAATAAAACATTTCAGTTTCACCATCTCACCACCTGGTGGTGCTGTAGCACCACTACTCCCCGTGTCTATGGCTGTGCGTGCCCATAACAACCTGCACAAACTGACAATGTCAATCGAGCTAACAACCAGAGGGTTTGCCTGGCAACGATGCCAATGATATACGGATATTCGGCTATTGACTCGTACATACGACCGCAGCACAGCCGGGCTGTACGACGCACCCTCACGTGTACAATTACTTCAGTAACCTATTTTCTGTTCTGTTGTGTTCTGCTCTCCTCTCCTCCCTCCAGTGCGGACGGTGAGTTCGCCGTAACCCACATGACCAAGGCCCACCTGTTCTACAATGGGAAGGTGCGCTGGGTTCCCCCGGCCATCTATAAGTCCTCCTGTTCTATAGACGTCACCTTCTTCCCCTTCGACCAGCAGAACTGTAAGATGAAGTTTGGTTCCTGGACTTACGACAAGGCTAAAATTGACCTGGAACGAATCGAGGTATGGAGTTTTATTTTGTTATTATTATATATATATATATATAAATATATATATTTACCTTTATTTAACCAGGAAGGGCTCATTGAGATTTGAAATCTCTTTTTCAAGAGCATCCTGGCCAAGACAGGATGCACCAAGTCATTACACAATTACAGACAGACAACATGAAAAACTACAAGTAATCTAGTAAAAACCATAGAATTCACAAGAGTATAACAAAATCATAAAACAGCAAATTAAAAACATTGACAGGTCAGGGAATCAGTCTCAAGATCATTCATCAGTGATTTAAAAACACCAATCGGGACAAGTTCTTCCAGTTTAAATGTATTTTGTAAGGCGTTCCAAGACGATGGCGCAGAGTACATATAAAAGCCCTTTTACCAAATTCAGTTTGGACATTTGGAACAGTTAGCAGGATAAAGTCCCGCGAACGAAGAGACGACCCACCACATTTCTGAACAATAAAAATGCCAAAATAAAATGGTAGTAAACCCAAAATGGCTTTGTAAGTAAAAGTATACCAGTGACTGAGCCTACGAGTGACTAGAGAAGGCCAGCCAACCCTGGTATATAAAGTGCAGTGGTGCGTAAGGGTTTTGCAGTTTAAAAAATATATCAATGCGCCATGGTAAAGGGTGTCAATTGATCTCAAACACTGAGCGGAAGCATTCATATATAAAATATCCCCTATCGTCTAGTAAAGGCATAAATGTAGCTGATACTAGCCTCCATCTGGCTTCAAAATAAAAATCGGCCTTATTCCTAAAATAAAATCCCAACTTCAGCTACAATTTTTTTGTAAGTTGTTGAATATGCAATTTAAAACATAGGCCGTCATCAATTAAAATTCCAAGATACTTATATGAGGTTACAGTCTCAATCTCAATGCCCTGACAGGTAGTAATAGGTGAAAGGTTCAGCGATCTATTTCTTGCTTTAGAAAACATCATTAGTTTAGTTTTGTCAGTATTGAGGATAAGCTTCAATTGACACAAGGAACGTTGAACAGTATAAAAAGCAGTTTGCAAGTTCTGGAAAGCTTTTGTGAGAGATTTGTGAGAGGCACAACAACAGATAACAGCATCGTCAGCATAAAAGTGAAGTTTGTGCATTTTGCACATTTTTGTCTAAATGATTTATTGTATCAATCAGTCAGTGTCAGTCAGTCAGTCAGTCAGTCAAATAATCACTCAAGGAGGTAATGTTATAAAAGTGTTGTACAAGATGTGCATGATATGGGTAACGTATTGTCTATGTGTCTATGTGTTTATGTTTTATACATTAGCACTAGCCTGATCCCAGATCTGTTTGTGTTCTTGCTAACTCCATTGTTGTCATTGTCAAGCCCACTAGCCTGATCCCAGATCTGTTTGTGTTCTTGCTAACTCCATTGCTGTCAATGTGAAGCCACACTGCGAGCCAATCAGAGCCAGCAGTGTGTGACAATTTTCCTCTAAGGGAGCTAAAGTGTATCTCTATCCCCTAGAATACAGTAGACCTGAACAACTATATCTACACAGTGCTTATGAAGCTTTTATGTATGCCATATGAAGCCTTTATAGAGTGGGGCGGTTGATCTTTATCCCCTAGAACACTGTGGATCTGAACAACTACTGGGAGAGTGGAGAGTGGGCCATCATCAACGCAGTGGGAACATACAACACCAAGAAGTACGACTGCTGTCATGAGATCTACCCTGATATCACCTACTTCTTCATCATCAGACGGCTGCCTCTCTTCTACACCATAAACCTGATCATCCCCTGTCTGCTCATCTCCTGTCTCACCGTCCTGGTCTTCTATCTCCCCTCAGGTAGATTCCTAGTCTTCTATCTCCCCTCAGGTAGGTCCTAGTCTTCTATCTCCCCTCAGGTAGGTCCTAGTCTTCTATCTCCCCTCAGGTAGATTCCTAGTCTTCTATCTCCCCTCAGGTAGATTCCTAGTCGTCTATCTCCCCTCAGGTAGGTCCTAGTCGTCTATCTCCCCTCAGGTAGATTCCTAGTCTTCTATCTCCCCTCAGGTAGATTCCTAGTCTTCTATCTCCCCTCAGGTAGATTCCTAGTCGTCCATCTCCCCTCAGGTAGATTCCTAGTCTTCCATCTCCCCTCAGGTAGGTCCTAGTCGTCTATCTCCCCTCAGGTAGATTCCTAGTCTTCTATCTCCCCTCAGGTAGATTCCTAGTATTCTATATCCCCTCAGGTAGATTCCTAGTCTTCTATCTCCCCTCAGGTAGATTCCTAGTCGTCTATCTCCCCTCAGGTAGATTCCTAGTATTCTATCTCCCCTCAGGTAGATTCCTAGTCTTCTATCTCCCCTCAGGTAGATTCCTAGTCTTCTATCTCCCCTCAGGTAGATTCCTAGTATTCTATATCCCCTCAGGTAGATTCCTAGTCTTCTATCTCCCCTCAGGTAGATTCCTAGTCGTCTATCTCCCCTCAGGTTGATTCCTAGTATTCTATCTCCCCTCAGGTAGATTCCTAGTCTTCTATCTCCCCTCAGGTAGGTCCTAGTCGTCTATCTCCCCTCAGGTAGATTCCTAGTCTTCTATCTCCCCTCAGGTAGATTCCTAGTCGTCCATCTCCCCTCAGGTAGATTCCTAGTCTTCCATCTCCCCTCAGGTAGGTCCTAGTCGTCTATCTCCCCTCAGGTAGATTCCTAGTCTTCTATCTCCCCTCAGGTAGATTCCTAGTCTTCTATCTCCCCTCAGGTAGATTCCTAGTCTTCTATCTCCCCTCAGGTAGGTCCTAGTCTTCTATCTCCCCTCAGGTAGATTCCTAGTCGTCTATCTCCCCTCAGGTAGATTCCTAGTATTCTATCTCCCCTCAGGTAGATTCCTAGTCTTCTATCTCCCCTCAGGTAGATTCCTAGTCTTCTATCTCCCCTCAGGTAGATTCCTAGTATTCTATATCCCCTCAGGTAGATTCCTAGTCTTCTATCTCCCCTCAGGTAGATTCCTAGTCGTCTATCTCCCCTCAGGTTGATTCCTAGTATTCTATCTCCCCTCAGGTAGATTCCTAGTCGTCTATCTCCCCTCAGGTAGGTCCTAGTCGTCTATCTCCCCTCAGGTAGATTCCTAGTCGTCTATCTCCCCTCAGGTAGATTCCTAGTCGTCTATCTCCCCTCAGGTAGATTCCTAATCTTCTATCTCCCCTCAGGTAAGTAGGCTAACAGAGGGAATCTCTGAATTTTTCTGAAAGTAACGGTGTGACACGGCTAGCTTGTTAACGGTGACTCTAGTAGCATTTCAGTCAGTGACTTCACTCGCTCAGACCTTTTGAAGTAGTCATTGTTTCACTTGCTCTCTAAGATGCATGGCTTTTGTGGACCGATAGGTAATGATGCTTCATGACTGTTGTCGATGTGTTCAGAGGGTCCCTGGTTCGAGCCTAGGTTGGGGCCTTCCCTGTGGCTCAGTTGGTAGAGCATGGTGTGTGCAATGCCAGGGTTGTGGGTTCGGTTCCCACGGGGGGCCAGTACAAAAAAATGCATGAAATGAAATGTGATGCATTCATTACTGTAAGTCGCTCTGGATAAGAGTGTCTGCTAAATGACTAAAATGTAAAATGGGCAAAGAGAGAGACGGAAGAAATCCTGTTACATGAACAATTTAGAATGTAGCCAACATCCCCATCTAGTGGAGGTTTTGGAACATTACAGGTTGTTACAACTAAGATTTTTGACATACATATAGCCTATGTATTAGTTTATGTTAGTAACAGTTACAGAAATTCAGTAACAAATATTGAAAGAGCATTAAGATTATTTTAAATCTGCTTAAGTAAAAAATGATTTAATTAAAAAAAATGAATTTCTCTATGCTGACTTCATTCACAAATTAAAAGCCAAACTTGTCTTTCATCAACCAAATATGGCTTAATTAATGCCTTTATCTATAATGCATACGAGAAGAAAAAGGGCATATGTTAAAAAAATATATATAATTACATCTTACAAAACACTATGCACTGTTATACGGTGCCTAACGAAAGTCTACACACC
>NC_138296.1:94045000-94085000 GCF_965601325.2 Salmo salar | reverse complement strand
ATTTATTTCCCTCATTGAAATGCAAATCAATTTATAACATTTTTAACATGCGTTTTTCTGGAATTTTTTGTTGTTATTCTGTCTCTCACTGTTCATATAAACCTACCATTAACATTATAGACTGATCATTTCTTTGTCAGTGGGCAAACGTACAAAATCAGCAGGGGATCAAATACCTTTTTCCCCAACTGTATATTTCCATATATCTCCACACCTCAGAGTTAATAATTGGTGGAAGCACCTTACAGCTGTGAATCGTTTACGAAGAAGATTCTGCTACCTTTGCACAACACTTAGGGCAACATATCCATTGTTTTTGTCAAAATTGCTCAAACTCAGTAAATGTGGTTGGGAATCATTGATGGACAGCAATATTAAACCATTGTCTCTGATTTTTTTCAGGCACATTTTAGTCAGGAGTGAAGATTGACCACTCAGGAATAGTCAACACCTCTTGGCATTAATATTTGTGTAATTGTCTTGTTGAAAAATACAACTCTACCAAAGGGTTAGGTTTTCAGAAGACTGAGGCGGATTTTCAGTTAAAACATTTTTTTAAATTGGGGCTTTGCTTCTTTTATATTTATTTGGATGCTGACAAACTCCCCAGTCCGATGACAAACATACCCATAACATGATGCTTCCACAATACTTAAAAATGCAGGTGTTTCACTCTGTGTTACGTTGTATTGGATTTGACCCAAACTGCTTTGCCGTGTTGTCTTGCAGTATTACTTAGCAGCCTTGTTGCAAACTGATTTTTTAACACAGTTTTCCTTCTTTTCACTTTGTCATACAGTAATGTGGAGTGAATGCAATGTTGTCGAGCCTTTCTGTATTTTTAAATATTGTGATGGCAGCATCATGTTATGGGTATGCTTGTCACCAGCAGGGACTGGTAAATTCGTTAGGATCTAGATAAATATGAAAGGAGAAAAGCCAAGATAAAAAAAAAAGGAAAACCCACCTCAGTCTTCTGAAAACCTAACCCTGGCATAAAGTTGTAATTTTCTGCGGGACAATTACACAAATGTTAATTCCTAAGACAAACTGTGAAAAACACACCCACAAATCTAGGGCCTAGATTCAATCAGATCCAGCGTTAACCGACGATAGCCGACCGCCCAGCATAGTAGATGTGTTGGTGGTATTGGAGGTGGAACTGTGTAGGACCTGTGAAATCAGTGAGCAGCTGCTTATTGCGATCATTGTCATGAAACCCGACTCACGTTAGAAGTTCAGAACAAAAACGTGTAGGCTATATAGAGTTTTTACACTCAAATTTAAAAATCATTCAACAAAATAATAAGGGTTTCAATCATCCTAATTGAGGTGTAGATTACATCTCACATTCCACTGTTCTAACTTGTAAACAAGGCTGAATGGGATTCTGTTATTGCGACTCCGTGCAGCCAATGGCAATGTCCGCTTTAGGTATAATGCAGGGAGCCACATGTGAATTTGACAGCTCTAATGCAGTTCCACCTCCAACACCGTCAAAACAACCACTATGCAGATGTCGGCTAAAGCGGATCTGAGTGAGTAGAACCCATAATTTAGAATTTTTCTTTTCACATTGAAAATGTAGGCTCGGTTGTGTCGATCTGTATGGGAAAATAAAATCAAATTTAATCCCTTTTTTTTTTCAATATAATTTTAAAGCAGCTAAATGTAAAAACTGTGCAAAGGGGTGTGTTCACTAGCGACCGTAAGATGAACATCAATTGTAAAAACATTTATATCCTCTTTCATTCGATCAATAAGAGAACAAAACTACAACACACATAACAGACCATGACAGAATGGTATTTTGCATCACAGAGAGATTGTTGATCACATTAGAAGATGGGTGAATACCAGTGGTGGCTGGTGGCACTTATAAATGGGAGGATGGGCTTATAGTAATGGCTGGAGCAGAATCAATGGAATGGCATCAAACACATTAAACACGTGGTTGATTCCGTTCCATTCACTCCATTCCAGACATTATTAAGAGCTGTCCTCCCCTCACCAGCCTCCTCTGCAATACAGACAACTAACAATTAATCAAATAGTATCATTTTAGTGGATAAAAGGACAAACCGTGAAAAGACTTATGTACTCTCACAGTAAAATGCTGATTCTCAATGATTGACTATCTATGATGAGTACAACGTTGTGTCGGACACTGCATTTATTTTTGTTGTTGTTGTGTTGTAACGGCTGTCTGAAGAAGTAGACCAAGGTACAGTGTGGTTAGTGCTCATCATGAAATTTTATGGAAAATGAGAACACTTTACAACTAAACAAAAGACAACAGCCAAACAGTTCTGTCAGGTAACAATTGACTAAAAAGAAAAGAACTACCCACAAACCCCAAAGGAAAACAGGCTGCCTAAGTATGACTCCCAATCAGCGACAACGACGTACAGCTGTCCCTGATTGAGAGCCATACCAGGCCAAAACAAAGAAATACACAGCATAGAAAAAAGGACATAGAATGCCCACCCAAATCACACCCTGACCAAACCTAAATAGAGACATAAAAAAGTCTCTCAGGTCAGGGCGTGACATGTGTAAAATAAAAAAAACTCCAACCATCAGGGGTGTTCCGAGGGACACTGATGGACTCAAACTACCGGTACTCTCTAAAAACCACAAATTCAACATTTATTAGTCACGTAAGATTTGGAAACAGTTTCTATTTCTACAGTGTATGCTAGGGTGGCAGATTGATTACTTGTTGATGAAATGGGAAATATCTATGATAATGTCTACCTGAGAATGTTGAGGTGAAGTCAAGGAAGGTCTTCACTTCTCTCCTCTCAGTCTCCTGACACCTCCACTTCCTGTTGTGGTCCTCCCTCTGGAGAGTCACAGTCAGAAGCCCGTGGTTACACCTTGCATTAACATGTAGTTGTCGTCATCGGATCAACATGATCCGATCACTGTTTGATCAAGATTTTATCAGCCCACTGCGTCCGTATTGTGACCAGATTCCCTGGAGTGTGCAAAGCTGTCATCAAGGCAAAGGGTGGCTACTTTGAAGAATCTAAAAATATAAAATATATTTTGATTTGTGTAACACTTTTTTGGTTACTAGTTTTGATGTCTTCACTATTATTCTACAATGTAGAAAATAGTAAAAATGAAGAAAAACCCTTGAATGAGTAGATGTTCTAAATTGTTTTTGACTGGTACTGTATGTGTGAAATTTGTTTTGATTTAGAATGGACCGTTATCATGCACCTGTCTCTAAACAGGTGCAACAGGAAAAAATACATGTCATCTATGTACTTACAGTGAGGGGAAAAAAGTATTTGATCCCCTGCTGATTTTGTACGTTTGCCACGGTCCGGAACCTCCAGCGACGGTCCACGGTCCGGAACCTCCAGCGACGGTCCGGAACCTCCAGCGACGGTCCACGGTCCGGAAACTCCAGCGACGGTCCGGAACCTCCAGCGACGGTCCACGGTCCGGAACCTCCAGCGACGGTCCGGAACCTCCAGCGACGGTCCACGGTCCGGAAACTCCAGCGACAGTCCGGAACCTCCAGCGACGGTCCACGGTCCGGAACCTCCAGCGACTGTCCGGAACCTCCAGCTACGGTCCACGGTCCGGAACCTCCAGCGACTGTCCGGAACCTCCAGCGACTGTCCGGAACCTCCAGCGACGGTCAACGGCCCGGAGCGTCCAGGCACGGTGTCCATTCCCGCTCCAGGGCAGGAGCCTTCCTCTGCGCTGGTGCCCAGTCCAGGCACGGTGTCCATTCCCGCTCCAGGGCAGGAGCCTTCCTCTGCGCTGGTGCCCAGTCCAGGCACGGCGTCCAGTCCAGATCCATGGCAGGAGCTGTCTACTGCGCCGGTGCCCAGTCCAGGCACGGCGTCCAGTCCAGCTCCAGGGCGGGAGCCTTCTTCTGCACCGGCGTCCAGTCCAGGCACGGTGTCCAGTCCCGCTCCATGGCGGGAGCCTTCCTATGCACCGATGCCCAGTCCAGGCACGGTGTCCAGTCCTGCTCCATGGCCAGAGTCTTCTTCTGCGCCGGTGCCCAGTCCAGGCACGGCGTCCAGCTCCAGGGCAGGAGCCTTCCTCTGCGCCGGTGGCCAGTCCAGGCATGGTGTCCAGTCCGGCTCCATGGCCGGAGCCCTCCTTTGCGCCGGTGCCCAGTCCAGGCACGGCGTCCAGTCCAGCTCCTGGGCAGGAGCCTTCCTCTGCGCCGGTGCCCAGTCCAGGAACGACGTCCAACCCAGCTCCATGGCCGGATCCGGGGCCTGGGCTACGACCTGCACTGGAGCCACCACCGACACTAATCACCCCCCCTACCTTCCACATTTGGTTTCAGGTTTTGCGGCCGAAGTCCGCACCTTTGGGGGGGATACTGTCACGCCCTGACCATAGAGAGCCCTTGGTTCTCTATGGTGTAGTAGGTCAGGGCGTGACTAGGGGCTGTTCTAGGTTATATATTTCTATGTTGGTGCTCTTGGTATGGTTCCCAATTAGAGACAGCTGATGTTCGTTGTCTCTAATTGGGGATCATACTTAAGGGTTCCCTGTTCCCACCTGCTTTGTGGGATATTGTTTTTGAGTGAGTGCATGTTGCACCTCAGTACTGCACGGTCTTTGTTTGAAAGTTTCACTAAAATAAAGATGTGGAACTTTTATCACGCTGCTCCTTGGTCCGTCTCTCCACACGACCGTCGGTGTGTATAGACTAGTATAGACTATCTTTGCCATGGTAACAAAACTGTATGTTGTTCAGTTGCAAATACAAAAACAAATACGTGGGAAATTACTCTGTTCCTTTTATTGAGATTCTGTGGTGAAACTCAAAGACAACTTAAAACCGTTTCTCTCTCTGCCCAGCCCCAGAAAAACAGAAGTGGTCTGAGCTGAAGGACCAGTGTTGCTGACATATGTGTGTGAATGTGTGTTTGCATGTGTTGTTACTGTGGGCCCATGGTGACCTATTCCTCAATACACAGAACCAGCTACTGACCAGCTACTCAATTTGGTTCTGGAAACAGTTTAGTTTTAGTAGAACACTGGTGTGTAAATACAATTTCTGACATTTTAGCTAATATTCCCATTGCTTACCAGCTAACATCCCCAGCTGGGATGGGAAAATCTGGTGTAGAGTGAGGTGTCATCCTAAATACCCTCTCCTGCTATTGTGCCCTTGAGTAAGGCACCTAACAACTGTTCTAGGGCTGCTGCATTGTAGCTGACCCATTGTAGCTGACCCATTGTAGCTGACCCATTGTAGCTGACCCATTGTAGCTGATCCATTGTAGCTGACCTATTGTAGCTGACCCATTGTAGCTGACCCATTGTAGCTGACCCATTGTAGCTGATCCATTGTAGCTGACCCATTGTAGCTGACCCATTGTAGCTGATCCATTGTAGCTGACCTATTGTAGCTGACCCATTGTAGCTGACCCATTGCTTCCAACCTCTTGGGGTGTGCGTGTGTGTGTGTTTTGGGGGGTTGGGTTGTGTGTAAAAATAAATTTCCGTTCTCTGCAAGATGGACCAAAAAGTATTTTTTCCCGTCCCCCCTCCCTGTCTTCCTCCTCCTCTTCCCCGTTCCTCCTTCCCGTCTTCCCCCTCCTCCTCTTCTTCCTCATCCTCCTCTCCCTCCTGTTCCTCCTCCCCATCTTCCCCCTCCTCTCCTTCCTCATCTTCCCCCTCCTCTCCTTCCTCATCTCCCCCATCCTCTTCAACCTCCTCCTCTTCCCCCTCGTCCTCTTCCTCCTTGTTCTCCTCTCCTTCCTTATCCTCCTCCTCCCCCTCTGCCTCCTTCTTGTTCCAGACTGTGGGGAGAAGATCACTCTGTGTATCTCCGTCCTCCTCTCCCTCACCGTCTTCCTGCTCCTCATCACAGAGATCATCCCTTCCACCTCCCTGGTCATCCCTCTGATTGGAGAGTACCTCCTCTTCACCATGATCTTCGTCACTCTCTCCATCGTCATCACCGTGTTTGTCCTCAACGTCCACCACCGCTCCCCGGGGACCCATAAGATGCCTCGCTGGGTCCACTCTGTCTTCCTGGACCTGATCCCCAGGTGGCTGTTCATGAGGCGGCCTGCGCCGGACGGAAGGAGATGCAGGTTGTTGTTGCTCCAACAGGGGGCAGCGGTGGCACGGCACCAGGGACGGACCACCAACACTAGACTACCAGGTGGTAATAACAGGACCACGTTGGTAGACTGTGATTTTTAGGGCCGGTTTCCCGGGCACAGGTAAAGCCTGGTTCCAGAACTATTAATCATTCTTAATGGTGATTTTCTACTGAAAGTGCTTCTTAGTCCTAAACTAGGCACACATTGATAAACATGTGTCTGGGAAACTGGCCCTCAATATATGTTTTGTTGTACTCCCATGACTGAGGCAACTTTATATGTAGTTTAAATGTATCAAATCCAATCATGAATTAATTAATTAATTTCTTAATTCCTTCATTCAGGCCTAGTCCGTCCTCCCTGCCTCAGCACCTCAGCCAGCTGGCTTCGGGACGGAGGAGGTGGGACCACAGAGGATCCCCAGAGACGGACGCCCTGTTATGAGGACCTGGAGCTGGGGGCTTTGACCTCGTACTTCTCCTTCCGCCCTCTGTCACCCAGACCCCCGGGCTCCACTCCTCCACCCCAGCAGAACCACCCACCCCCAGGGGCAGGACAGCCCCAGAACCGCCTGGATAGGGGAGGAGGAGGAGGTGGGGGAGGAAGAGGGGTGAATAGAAGGGTTAACCCCACCCAGCGACCAGATAAGATAGATAACTTGGTGTCAGAGTCTAGAGGGATAGAGTTCCCTCTGTCTCCCAGCGTTATACGGGCTCTGGAGGGGCTGCACTACATCGCAGACCACCTGAGGGCAGAGGACGCTGACTTTAGTGTGAGTGGTTATGACAACTAAACTGTCAGCACGAGTAACACTCATATTGCAGATAGCTGCTATTTCCGTATGTTAGGTTAGGTTGTTTCACCTTCTTTAGTTGACTAAAAAGTCAAAAAAAAAGATAGAAAAGAAGAGTGGTTACCATTCATTCATGTCTCTCCATCCAGGTGAAGGAAGACTGGAAGTACGTTGCCATGGTGATCGACCGTATCTTCCTGTGGATGTTTATCATCGTGTGTCTGCTGGGTACCATCGGTCTCTTCCTTCCTCCCTGGTTGGCCGGCATGATCTAGGACCTTGTGGTGTCTGTGATACCCGCCCCGGGAGCGGGTACCATGGGACTGGCACTACAATGACAGGCCGGTGGTAGGAGTGGAGACAGATGAAGGACTGTCACTAAGTTAGTAGGATGACTACCAATAAGGGAGTCACATTGAGTCCACCGGGCTATGACGTGACGTGATGTGAACGGGCAAAAGTGGTGAGAGAGGAGCGCCCTCATACAGTAATCTGCGCTGCTCGGTCATGTTGTCAACAAGGCAGCATGGTGCATCGTCCAGGAAACATATATATTTTATGGAAAAGATGTTTGAATTTTCAAACTAGTTTTCATTGAGAAGGCTGATATAAAGCCTTTGTTATTAAAATGAAATCCCTTTTGCATGTGAAAACACAGAATCCTACAACACGTGCTTAACCCACGGCACTTTTTGTTTTGAGCCTGGGAAGCAGTAACAGAATCCCCTAAATGTACTGCTTCATATTGGAGAAGCAATGACTTGTGGGTAAATTCTATCCAATAAGATTACTTGGCTGTTTTCAAGGAAGTAAGGGGCAAAAAGAAGACTAACTTCTTAGTATGAACTCTGAATCAGTTTGTACTACCACTCACTCACTCACTCACTCACTCACTCACTCACTCACTCACTCACTCACTCACTCACTCACTCACTCACTCACTCACTCACTCACTCACTCACTCACTCACTCACTCACTCACTCACTCACTCACTCACTCACTCACTCACTCTGCTGCCATAACATTATAAAGCATATTCTTTAACAATGTGTTGCTGTGTAGTAAAGACTGTATAAATACAAAATGTCTGTTTTGGGAATGAATAGGAATAAACATGGCTTTCATAACTTTCCTAAATCCTGTATAATTGCACAGAAAGCATATACTTTCCTTTCCAAAGTACAACACTATCACTGTTTAAATTAATCTACAATAAAACCAGGTTATAAAAATTGTGATTTAAAAAAAAAGGTAATGAGAAGTAATAGTATATCTATCAAGTCAAACGTCTAGAAACAGCTTCACACATTCCATAAAATAAATAAATCTGTCACACTAAAACAATACTATTGATCTGGCCAGCATTACTAGGAAGAACCACAGGAAGATAACCTGGAAGTAAATTCTCCGTTATACCTAAGCAGACAGAGAGAATGTGACTATTTAAATTTTTTTATTTTCTTTAAGAGATTCTCCGATACGTTTTAGCCAGTAGTTCTGAAGTAGCGCTTTACAAGCCTAAAGTGGTCCCTGTAAATCTCTCTCTCTCTCTCTCTCTCTCTCTCTCTCTCTCTCTCTCTCTCTCTCTCTCTCTCTCTCTCTCTCTCTCTCTCTCTCCTCTCTCTCTCTCTCTCCTCTCTCTCTCTCTCTCATTGGGCAGGCCTCTCGCTAGTTGTCAGTAAAATGCGAGGGGCTAGCTCATTGGCTATAACTGTTATTGCTAGGAAATGTAGACAAAATGACCTGGCACAGCTTTCAAACTATGGATTTTGTGGCTAATTGACGTAAGACAGTAATTCATAGATTATGCATGTATGAACTACACATTGACACATCCAGCCCAAAGAGGGAGATTTAAAAAATACTTAGTAGTCGCCAAAGTTCCAAAGCATGTCTTTAATTTATAGCACTGAGATGATAAACAGATATCACACAAGGAAGTCCTCTTTTCTGTTCATTTGAATCCTGACCTTACATTTCAAGTCACATTGATGCCAGTCATATTGATGCCACTTATCTCGACTATTGTACCTGCAAGTCACTGATGTCCATCCAATCAGTCGCAACATGCTTGGTTCTGACTAGTCCTCCAATGAAGAAAAAAAAACAAAACCCTATGGGTATTTACCCCACTATGGGTCTTCCGGGTTGGGCTTGGCCAGGTTGGCCCTGACCCTGGCCTGGTCCACAGCATCCAGAAGGTTCTTCCCATCCATGGCCAGGTTGTGTGCTGCAGTCAGCATCTGTTTCTTACACTCTTCCTTCAGAGAGGTGATGGCGTTCTGCTGGGCCAGACGCATCTTACTGATCAACTCTGCCATGTCGTTGTTCAACAGCTTCTGGGTGCCCTCGATCTGAGAGGGTGGGAGAGACTGTTAAGGTCATGGTAGTCTGCGTGCTAGTCTGTTTCCTCTTTTAGACAACTCCTTTCTCATTGTTCCTAAAGTGAACATCTCAGTAGAACAAGAGAATAGAGGGATTGAGAGACTGAGGATGTGCCGTTGAGGGAAGGGGATATCGGCAGGTAGGCTAGTGGTTAGAGTGTTGGACTAGTAACCAGCAGGTAGCCTAGTGGTTAGAGCGTTGGACTAGTAGCCAGCAGGTAGCCTAGTGGTTAGAGCATTGGACTAGTAACCAGCAGGTAGCCTAGTGGTTAGAGCGTTGGACTAGTAGCCAGCAGGTAGCCTAGTGGTTAGAGCGTTGGACTAGTAACCAGCAGGTAGCCTAGTGGTTAGAGCGTTGGACTAGTAACCAGCAGGTAGCCTAGTGGTTAGAGCGTTGGACTAGTAACCAGCAGGTAGCCTAGTGGTTAGAGGAGGCAGGTAGCCTAGTGGTTAGAGCGTTGGACTAGTAGCCAGCAGGTAGCCTAGTGGTTAGAGTGTTGGACTAGTAACCGAAAGGTTGCAAAATCGAATCCCCGGGCTGACAAGGTAAAAGATCTGTCATTCTGCCCCTGAACAAGCCTGTATTATATTTACTGTATAAATTATGTTAGAATCTGTTTGTTCTCTTATTTTTATGGCCATATTTTGGTTTATATGAAAATCAGAGTAAATAGCAACCGTGGTTATGAAGCACGTGGTACTGTTCCTAGGCCGTTATTGAAAATAAGAATTTGTTCATAACTGACTTGCCTAGTTAGATAAAAGGTAAAATATAAAAATAAAATATCGGAGAGAAGGTGTGAGATAAGAGGGAGATGGTTGTTACTGTACCTCCGTCCTGATGGATTCATGCAGGGTAGGTAGAATATCATCCACACTGTGGATCAGACTCCGCAAGGTCAGCCCTACAGACTGGAGAGAGAGAGAGAGAGAGAGAGAGAGAGAGAGAGAGAGAGAGAGAGAGAGAGAGAGAGAGAGAGAGAGAGAGTCATTAAATCAATAAAATATTTCCCGGCAAGTCGAGCTGTTACCGCGGCTACGGATACAAGCCCCGCCCCTCCGGAAACCTCTTTCTGTGTGTTATTTTACACACATTCATTAATCTAACGTAGCTGCCCCCCCCCCCCCCTTCATGTTCCTCTCATTACCCTCTTCTGAACCATGGTGATGTAGCCTATGTCTCTGCCTCATGTTTCTGAAAAGATGAAATAAAAAACCCTGCGGGGATTTGAACCAACGTTCCAAAAAACAGCTACGACTTTTAACTCTCTGTCTGTCTGTTGTAACAAATATATTGCCGTTGCACAAGCAGGATGCCTGTTTGTGTCGTGCTTTATGTTTGCAATACTGACAACAAAGCAGGTACGAACATGTCGATTATGATTCCCTGTGGCTCAGTTGGTAGAGCATGGTGTTTGCAACGCCAGCATGGTGTGTGCAACGCCAGGGTTGTGGGTTTGATTCCCACAGGGGGCCAGTACAAAAAAAATAATTAAAAAAAACAATGCATGAAATTAAATGTATGAACTGTATTCACTACTGTAAGTTGCTTTGGATAAGAGCATCTGCTAAATGACAAAAATCAATTTAATAAAATTACAGTTTGGGTAAAAATCGGCCAACTCTCCTACTGAAAATAAATCAACATGAAATGCTTCCGGATACGTGGAATGCAATAGTTTAAACTGTTCTGTGTACAACCTTGAAGGCTACAACAGTGACAGGACAAAGGTGATCAAGGAGGGGGGGAACGGTAGCGGAGTATTCAGCACAGCAGCTACATAGGTAACGGACTGGGTACTCAGCACAGCAGCTACATAGGTAACGGACTGGGTACTCAGCACGGCAGCTACATAGGTAACGGACTGGGTACTCAACACAGTAGCTACATAGGTAACGGACTGGGTACTCAACACAGTAGCTACATAGGTAACGGACTGGGTACTCAGCACGGCAGCTACATAGGTAACGGACTGGGTACTCAGCACGGCAGCTACATAGGTAACGGACTGGGTACTCAGCACGGCAGCTACATAGGTAACGGACTGGGTACTCAGCACAGCAGCTACATGGGTAACGGACTGGGTACTCAACACAGTAGCTACATAGGTAACGGACTGGGTACTCAGCACGGCAGCTACATAGGTAACGGACTGGGTACTCAGCACGGCAGCTACATAGGTAACGGAGCTACATAGGTAAAGGACTGGGTACTCAGCACGGCAGCTACATAGGTAACGGACTGGGTACTCAGCACAACAGCTGCATAGGTAACGGACTGGGTACTCAGCACAGCAGCTACATAGGTAACTGACTGGGTACTCAGCACAGCAGCTACATAGGTAACTGACTGGGTACTCAGCACAGCAGTTACATAGGTAACGGACTGGGTACTCAGCACAGCAGCTACATAGGTAACGGACTGGGTACTCAGCACAGCAGCTACATAGGTAACGGACTGGGTAGTCAGCACAGCAACTACATAGGTAACGGACTGGGTACTCAGCACGGCAGCTACATGGGTAACGGACTGGGTACTCAGCACGGCAGCTACATGGGTAACGGACTGGGTACTCAGCACAACAGCTACATAGGTAACGGACTGGGTACTCAGCACAACAGCTACATAGGCAGTGGACTGGGTACTCAGCACAGCTGCTACATAGGCAGTGGACTGGGTATTCAGCACAGCTGCTACATAGGCAGTGGACTGGGTACGCAGCACGGCAGCTACATAGGCAGTGGACTGGGTACTCAGCACAGCTGCTACATAGGCAGTGGACTGGGTACTCAGCACAGCTGCTACATAGGCAGTTGACTGGGTACTCAGCTATGTAAAAATAAATCCTGCACATGCACAGAAATATCAGTATTTTTATCCTGGGAAAATTGGGATACAGAAACTCTATGTTATAATGTTTCTGTGTGTCTTTTGCCTCTATTCTACAGCAGACCTGGGTACAGTCAAATACTTTCATATACTTGAGCTGCCCTTGATTGTGTTTGCCCGGTACAATGGGACTCATTTTCCCAAAAGTGAAACTCCAAGCTGAATCACAAGTGTCTGATTCAGGTTTGTCCTACGGCTCGAGTCACCACATTCCATGTCTTTACCTTCACTATGTTGATGTATTGTTCAGGCTGTAGTGTGTTGACATCGTTCTTCAGCTGCACCACCACCTTGACCAGCTCCATGACCGCCTGGTACACCTGGTCATCTGACCGGTCCAGCTCTGCTGTGGGGGCGGCCTGGGCTGTAGGGGGGGCCTGGGCTGTGGGGGCGGTGAGACGTGGGGGCTTGTCTGGCGTGGCTGGGGTTTCAGAGAGGAGAAGAGAGGGGAGAAAGGAGGGGTGTATGAGAAGGACTGGAGGATGTTTATGATACTTTTGTTTCACTTCATGAAATTGCATTTCATACAACTAGATATTGTGAAGGACCACTCACCATGTCCAGTCTCAGCTTCAGGTGACTATAGACAGAGAGAAAAGCAGAATAACTACAGAAACCTGACAGACTAATAATCATACCTACTACAACTATATATCGCACAGCAGGAAAGTCAGCTGGGGATTTGTTAACAATTCATTGTGATCTCATGTACAGACAGACGAGTAAACGAACAGACAGACGAGTAAATTACAGACCAGAAAATCATAGGCTGAGGTAACACTTTACCGAAAGCCTGCAGGTAGAAAGCTTTAGAACTTGTTATATTCATGTATGAACTTTTATACAAACACATACCAGTGGGCTGGTGGCATCCTCCTGTCTCATGGGATCCTGTAAAGGAACAAGTAGCTTCAGGTTCATTTGACATTATATGGACGTGGACCTTCGATTGGCCACGGAACCTTATGGTCCCCAAAGGGACAGTCATTTCAAACACAGACCCACTGAGAGTGAGAGTTACGGGGCTGGTGGTTAGAGTGGAAAGGGGGTTGGATGACAGGGAAGACCGAAGGTAGTTATGGTGGACAGGGCGTACAGAGAGCTAGTTGTTAGGGCGGGTTGCTAGGTCTATGGGGGTAAAGGTCAAAGGTATATTCCCCACCAGGAGTCTCTCCTCTTTGGTCAGCCACTTGTTGTCCTCCATCATCTGTTGTTTCTGTTGTCTCATCGTCTCCTGCATACGCTGTCTCTCCATCTGCCACAACCGCTGGGCGTCTTCCTTACTGGACGGCTCCACAATGAACTCACCCCCCTATTGGAAGGGAGACACACATTCATATAGTAGAGAGCTAGTAATACAGTAGCCTTGCTTGTTGGCCTTATAGCAGTAACACAGGGATTTAACACAAACACGGGACACATGACTTGGATCGTCATCGAGACCTAAAGTAGAAGGAGTTAATGAAACGGAAAATAGGTTGAAGATACTGTATCCCTGAAAAACAGATGCTTACGGTACCTTAAATCCAGCTGAGGGTGGAAATAGAGTAACCAGACTCTAGAAGGAAGTAGACTAGAACTAGAGAACTAGAGTCTAGAAGGAAGTAGACTACAACTAGAGAACTAGAGTCTAGAAGGAAGTAGACTAGAACTAGAGTCTAGAAGGAAGTAGACTAGAACTAGAGAACTAGAGTCTAGAAGGAAGTAGACTAGAACTAGAGAACTAGAGTCTAGAAGGAAGGAGACTAGAACTAGAGAACTAGAGTCTAGAAGGAAGGAGACTAGAACTAGAGAACTATGGTCTAGAAGGAAGTAGACTAGAACTAGAGAACTAGAGTCTAGAAGGAAGTAGACTACAACTAGAGAACTAGAGTCTAGAAGGAAGTAGACTAGAACTACAGTCTAGAAGGAAGTAGACTAGAACTAGAGTCTAGAAGGAAGTAGACTAGAACTAGAGAACTAGAGTCTAGAAGGAAGTAGACTAGAACTAGAGAACTAGAGTCTAGAAGGAAGTAGACTAGAACTAGAGTACTAGAGTCTAGAAGGAAGTAGACTAGAACTAGAGAACTAGAGTCTAGAAGGAAGTAGACTAGAACTAGAGAACTAGAGTCTAGAAGGAAGTAGACTAGAACTAGAGAACTAGAGTCTAGAAGGAAGTAGACTAGAACTAGAGTCTAGAAGGAAGTAGACTAGAACTAGAGAACTAGAGTCTAGAAGGAAGTAGACTAGAACTAGAGAACTAGAGTCTAGAAGGAAGTAGACTAGAACTAGAGTACTAGAGTCTAGAAGGAAGTAGACTAGAACTAGAGAACTAGAGTCTAGAAGGAAGGAGACTAGAACTAGAGAACTAGAGTCTAGAAGGAAGTAGACTAGAACTAGAGTCTAGAAGGAAGTAGACTAGAACTAGAGAACTAGAGTCTAGAAGGAAGTAGACTAGAACTAGAGAACTAGAGTCTAGAAGGAAGTAGACTAGAACTAGAGAACTAGAGTCTAGAAGGAAGTAGACTAGAACTAGAGTACTAGAGTCTAGAAGGAAGTAGACTAGAACTAGAGAACTGGAGTCTAGAAGGAAGTAGACTAGAACTAGAGAACTAGAGTCTAGAAGGAAGTAGACTAGAACTAGAGTCTAGAAGGAAGTAGACTAGAACTAGAGTCTAGAAGGAAGTAGACTAGAACTAGGGAACTAGAGTCTAGAAGGAAGTAGACTAGAACTAGAGTCTAGAAGGAAGTAGACTAGAACTAGAGAACTAGAGTCTAGATGGAAGTAGACTAGAACTAGAGAACTAGAGTCTAGAAGGAAGTAGACTAGAACTAGAGTCTAGAAGGAAGTAGACTAGAACTAGAGAACTAGAGTCTAGAAGGAAGTAGACTAGAACTAGAGTCTAGAAGGAAGTAGACTAGAACTAGAGAACTAGAGTCTAGAAGGAAGTAGACTAGAACTAGAGTCTAGAAGGAAGTAGACTTGAACTAGAGAACTAGAGTCTAGAAGGAAGTAGACTAGAACTAGAGTCTAGAAGGAAGTAGACTAGAACTAGAGTACTAGAGTCTAGAAGGAAGTAGACTAGAACTAGAGAACTAGAGTCTCACCCCCATGCTGCGTCGTCGTGGAGACATCATGGGCACGACCGCTGTGTTGCTCCTGGAGTCTACAGCAGTGGTGTATTCACAGGGACTGACCAAGTCTGGAGAGCTGGCACACAGGGCCTCATTCAGCTGAACGTGCAGGCCAATATTGTTACCAAAACGACCCCCAGGTTTCATCCTGGAGGGCTAGAAACACAGGGACAGAAACGTTGACAGGCGCTGAGTAACTTATATGCTAATTCTAACAACGCTATGACAAAAAACAATGATGCTGAAGGTGTGTGTGTGTGTGTGTGTGTGTGTGTGTGTGTGTGTGTGTGTGTGTGTGTGTGTGTGTGTGTGTGTGTGTGTGTGTGTGTGTGTGTGGAAAAATTTGACCAACTGGGGACATTTTGTTAGTCCCCACAAGGTCAAATGCTATTTCTAGGGGGTTTAGGGTTAAGGTTAGAATTAGTGTTAGGATTAGAATTACATTAAGGCTTAGGGTTAGGAGCTAGGTTCAGGATTAGGGTTAAGGTTAGGTTTTTGGGTTAAGATTAGGGTTAGGGGTTAGGGAAAATAGGATTTTGAATGGGACTGAATTGTATCCCCCCACAAGGTTAGCTGTACAAGACTGTGTGTGTGTGTGTGTGTGTGTGTGTGTGTGTGTGTGTGTGTGTGTGTGTGTGTGTGTGTGTGTGTGTGTGTGTGTGGGTGTGTGTGGTGTGTGTGTGTGTGTGTGTGTGTGTGTGTGTGTGTCTCATTAAAAAGATAGGATACTACCTTAGGAGGAGGCTCGTTGAATTTGAACTTGGTGTCAAAGAACTTGATGGAGCGTTTTCTGTCCCTCTCTCTCTCTGCCTCCTGCTCCTTCTCCATCTGATGGACGTCACTGTGAAAAGAAAAAGGACATATCGGCAAGCTATTTGTGGTTTAACAATCACAAATCAAATCAAATGTATTTATATAGCCCTTCTTACATCAGCTGATATGACAAAGTGCTGTACAGAAACCCAGCCTAAAACCCCAAACAGCAACCAATGCAGGTGTAGAAGCATGGTGGCAAGGAAAAACTCCCTAGAAAGGCCAAAACCTAGGAAGAAACCTAGAGAGGAACCAGGCTATGAGGGGTGGCCAGTCCTCTTCTGGCTGTGCCGGGTGGAGATTATATACAACCATATTCAAATCAGATTTCAGAACATAGCCAAGCCAAGCCAGGCCATGGCAGTCAGTACCTGATCTTCACGACCAGCTCTGTGAAGGAGGGTCTCTCGCGGGGGTTGTAGGACCAGCAGCGTGTCATGAGGGAGTAGAGGGCAGGAGGGCAGTCATCAGGTTTGGGTAGTCTGATGCCTTGCTCCAGCTGGATGATGACATCACGGTTCTCCAACCAGAAGAAAGGCTGCTGCCCTCGGCTCAGGATCTCCCACATACACACCGCTATGGAGAGAGAGAGAGAGAGAGAGAGAGAGAGAGAGAGAGAGAGAGAGTGTGAGAGAGAGAGAGAGAGAGAGAGAGAGAGCAGCTGGTAAAATTATGAGCTCCTAATATCTTGTATTTTATATCATATTTCAAATGATTTAGAGGAAGAGTACATTGGAGAAAAATAAGTGAGTGAAAGATAAAGGAAGTAGGACTAAGAATATAACGTCAGAAGAGAATACATCAGAAAACAACTTATCCTGGTAACTCAACTTGATAGCTAACAAGCTAACAGTTGTTTACCACGTTGCTAGGGAGTTGCTAAGACAGTTTCTAGCTACCTGCTGTTAGCTAAAAAAAAAACCTAGCTAACAAATAACTAAAAGGACAATCAAAAATTACAAAAGGGACAGGAAAACAAGTATCTAAACTTACACAAGCAAGATAAAACATTTCAGACAGGAAAACAAGAAAGGTAAGCTTTGTTTACATTTAAAAACACCTAGCTACAGCCAGCTGTAACATCTTCTGTATCCTGCTGTAATCAACTACGATGGATACATTTACAAGCTCCAAGCTCAGCAACCTTGCTATCCAATATGCAAAAGGTATTGCCAGTAAAGCAAAGGTTTTAAAAGAGGACCCAGAGACCCTAACAGCAGATTTTATGCAACAAAAAGACATAGAAAATCAAGGTGGATCTTCTCTTTTTACTGAACGTCCAAATACTTTGCATGCAGTCCTGCGGCAAGGCAAACAAACATCTTATGTCTAGAAACAAGACCAAGGCTCTGAGGCCAGTCTAGAGCTGTTTTGAAGAAGAGTTCGACATGATAATACCTTTAGTGGGATGATGAACTGAAAACTGACATTATCTACATTAACAATATGCCTGCAACTCCCATAAACCGGGCTTCAAAATAC
This sequence comes from Salmo salar, assembly GCF_965601325.2. NCBI lineage: Eukaryota > Metazoa > Chordata > Actinopteri > Salmoniformes > Salmonidae > Salmo > Salmo salar. The sequence continues at coordinate 94,067,425 of NC_138296.1, read as the reverse complement.
ATCACTCCCTCCTTCAGCTGTAGCAACTCTCCCTAGTTGAAGTGGAGATGACAGAATACAGGGACAACAAACAATAAGAATGTGACACTGTCCAGACGCTGATGGAAGAGTTGTGGTATTACAATGTGACACTGTCCAGACGCTGATGGAAGAGTTGAGGTATTACAATGTAACACTGTCCCGACGCTGATGGAAGAGTTGAGGTATTACAATGTGACACTGTCCAGACGCTGATGGAAGAGTTGAGGTATTACAATGTGACACTGTCCAGACGCTGATGGAAGAGTTGAGGTATTACAATGTAACACTGTCCCGACGCTGATGGAAGAGTTGAGGTATTACAATGTGACACTGTCCAGACGCTGATGGAAGAGTTGAGGTATTACAATGTGACACTGTCCAGACGCTGATGGAAGAGTTGAGGTATTACAATGTGACACTGTCCTGACGCTGATGGAAGAGTTGAGGTATTACAATGTGACACTGTCCAGACGCTGATGAAAGAGTTGAGGCATTACAATGTGACACTGTCCCGACGCTGATGGAAGAGTTGAGGCATTACAATGTGACACTGTCCAGACGCTGATGGAAGAGTTGAGGTATTACAATGTGACACTGTCCAGACGCTGATGGAAGAGTTGAGGTATTACAATGTGACACTGTCCCGACGCTGATGGAAGAGTTGAGGTATTACAATGTGACACTGTCCCGACGCTGATGGAAGAGTTGAGGTATTACAATGTGACACTGTCCAGACGCTGATGGAAGAGTTGAGGTATTACAATGTGACACTGTCCAGACGCTGATGGAAGAGTTGAGACATTTCCAGGAGGAACGTTGTGCTTCAATAGAACAGTCAAGACATAAGTTAAGACAGAACTCTGAACAGAAGCAACAGTCCAATGATGTCCTGCAAGAGTAGCTGTGTGTAGCGAAGGTGGAGCTGCAGCAGAGAGAGAGGTGGAGCTGCAGCAGAGAGAGAGGTGGAGCTGCAGCAGAGAGACAGGTGGAGCTGCAGCAGAGAGAGAGGTGGAGCTGCAGCAGAGAGACAGGTGGAGCTGCAGCAGAGAGAGAGGTGGAGCTGCAGCAGAGAGAGAGGTGGAGCTGCAGCAGAGAGACAGGTGGAGCTGCAGCAGAGAGAGAGGTGGAGCTGCAGCAGAGAGAGAGGTGGAGCTGCAGCAGAGAGACAGGTGGAGCTGCAGCAGAGAGAGAGGGACATGATGTCCTCCCGTCAACAGCTTCTGACCATGCCACCAACAGAGCCGCCCCATCAGCCTGGTGGAAGCTCAGATACCCCTGAGCCCAGTGCAGCCTTCACCCCATCAGCCTGGTGGAAGCTCAGATACCCCTGAGCTCAGTGCAGCCTTCACCCCATCAGCCCGGTGGAAGCTCAGATACCCCTGAGCCCAGTGCAGCCTTCACCCCATCAGCCTGGTGGAAGCTCAGATACCCCTGAGCTCAGTGCAGCCTTCACCCCATCAGCCTGGTGGAAGCTCAGATACCCCTGAGCCCAGTGCAGCCTTCACCCCATCAGCCTGGTGGAAGCTCAGATACCCCTGAGCCCAGTGCAGCCTTCACCCCATCAGCCTGGTGGAAGCTCAGATAGCCCTGAGCCCAGTGCAGCCTTCACCCCATCAGCCTGGTGGAAGCCCAGATACCCCTGAGCCCAGTGCAGCCTTCACCCCATCAGCCTGGTGGAAGCCCAGATACCCCTGAGCCCAGCGCAGCCTTCACCCCATCAGCCTGGTGGAGGCTCAGATACCCCTGAGCCCAGTGCAGCCTTCACCCCATCAGCCTGGTGGAAGCCCAGACACCCCTGAGCCCAGCGCAGCCTTCACCCCATCAGCCTGGTGGAAGCCCAGATACCCCTGAGCCCAGTGCAGCCTTCACTCCAGCTGCCTCACAAGCCTCTCAGTCTCTTAGGGTCCACCCTGACCTCCCAGCATGCCACAGCTTACCCTGACCTGCCAACCTCCCTGCCTACCACAGCATACCCTGACCTGCCAACCTCCCAGCCTACCACAGCATACCCTGACCTGCCAACCTCCCAGCCTTCCACAGCATACCCTGACCTGCCATCCTCCCAGCCTTCCACAATCTACCATGCCTCGCCAACCTCCCAGCCTGCCACAGCTTACCCTGACCTGCCAACCTCCCAGCCTGCCACAATCTACCATGCCTTGCCAACCTCCCAGCCTGCCACAGCTTACCCTGACCTGCCAACCTCCCAGCCTGCCACAATCTACCATGCCTTGCCAACCTCCCAGCAGTCTGACCATGTTAAGCTGAACACACCTCCAGAGCAGTTTGATAGACTCTAAATGGGAAGTATCTGGAAGATAGGAGACTATTCCCCAGACACCAGACAGCTACATTCTGGTGTACCACTACTGACAGTGCACTACAGCTGCTCTATCAAGCCCAGCTGGAGAAAAATCCTGACAACCTTGATGGAGTCACAGTCTTTGCCAAGGACCTGAAGAATGTTAGGCAGTTCCACAATCATACCAGCCGCTACAACATGCAATACAGACATTCTAGACGATTCTGTGGTTCCAACTTTGTGGCAACAGTTGTGGGGGAACGCACCGAACCTGTTTCAGCATGACAATGCCCCCGTGCACAAACGAGGTCCATACAGAAATGGTTTTGTCGAGATCGATGTGGAAGAACTTGACTGGCCTCCACAGAGCCCTGACCTCAACCCAATCAAACACCTTTGGGATGAATTGGAACGCCGACTGCGAGCCAGGCCTAATTGCCCAACATCAGTGCCCGACCTCACTAATGCTCTTGTGTCTGAATGGTAGTAATAGAAACAGCCCTGACCAGGAAGTGAACATCCCTCCTCATACCTGAGTCTCATCACTAGTAATAGAAACAGCCCTGACCAGGAAGTGAACATCCCTCCTTATACCTGAGTCTCATCACTAGTAATAGAAACAGCCCTGACCAGGAAGTGAACATCCCTCCTTATACCTGAGTCCCATCACTAGTAATAGAAACAGCCCTGACCAGGAAGTGAACATCCCTCCTTATACCTGAGTCTCATCACTAGTAATAGAAACAGCCCTGACTAGGAAGTGAACATCCCTCCTTGTACCTGAGTCTCATCACTAGTAATAGAAATAGCTCTGACCAGGAAGTGAACATCCCTCCTTATACCTGAGTCTCATCACTAGTAATAGAAATAGCCCTGACCAGATAGAGAATTAAAATGGAAAGGAGTTAGTGCATCTCTATCCAGCCTTAGACCTGTATTTTCTTTATGGCATGATTAGAGGAGATTCTTTGGGAAGGTTCACCTACTGCTCAGCTCTTGGGACCAGTGTTGTTGACTATGCAATCTTAGACTTGGGCCCCTTCTCCATTAGTGCATTCACTGTCAGACAGCATACACCATATTCTGATCACTGTCAGATGAATGTCTTTTTAAAAGACTTCTCCACCCAAAGATCACACAAACAGAAACCCTGTACACTGATTAATAAAAAACAGAGAGTCCTGTAGACTGACTCATCTAACATACAGATGGGCCCCAGACAGCGCAACACACTTCAACATAGTATTGCACTGCCCAGAAATTACAACCTGTATCAATGATTTCCTTTCAAGTATATTCAGCCCAAACCTCCCTGACATAGAATTTTTCTGTGAACAAATTAAATGAGATCAATCATAAAGCAGATTTATGCTAAATAAAAAAAATGCTTCAAATTGGAAACCTCAAAGTTTGATGCCAAATGTAATCTCATAAGGAAAAATATTGATCTTTATCAATTAGAAGACATCACCAATCACAAGATAGAGAATTTCGGGAAACAATATTGTGACACATTGAAAGAATACAAACAAAACTTAAGATGGAAGAAACGGAAGCATTTTGAGAACACTCTGAAAGAGATTGAAGACTCCATTTGTGGAAACCAGTTCCGGGAGTAATGGAATGTTCTAGATGGAAAACAGAGGAATGATCTAGTCATTCAAAATAAGAACACTTGGAAAGATCACTTTTGAAAGTCTCTATGGAATAATACCATCAGAAAACCTTACTTTAAACCACAAAAATATGCACAAAAAAAACCCTCTGCTCCCTAGAACATAAAATTAAAAACAACCAGAACACAACTGACTACCAAATTATACAGGTTGAACTTTGGAAGAAAACACAAAGCCTTAAACTTGGAAAGGCATGTGGCCCTGACCACATCAGGAATGAAATGCTTAAACACAATACTCCTGAGCTGCAGGATGACTTATTAAAACTATTCAACCTGGGTTTGGAGAGTGGCTGCTTCCCTGATATCTGGAACCAGGGCCTCATAATCCTCACACATAAAAAAAGGTGACAAATTAGACCCTAATAACTATAGGGGAATATGTGTCACCATTAACATTGGGAAACTGTTCTTCTCTATTCTCAATGACCGCATACAGACCTTCCTCACACAACATAACGCTCTCAGCAACAAAAACAAATAGTCTTTCTACCCGAACAACAGAACAACAGAACACATCCACACATTAAACACACTAATAAACCAACATGTTCATCAGAACAACAGAACACATCCACACATTAAACACACTAATAAACCAACATGTTCATCAGAACAACAGAACACATCCACACATTAAACACACTAATAAACCAACATGTTCATCAGAACAACAGAACACATCCACACATTAAACACACTAATAAACCAACATGTTCATCAGAACAACAGAACACATCCACACATTAAACACACTAATAAACCAACATGTTCATCAGAACAACAGAACACATCCACACATTAAACACACTAATAAACCAACATGTTCATCAGAACACCAGAACAACAGAACACATCCACACATTAAACACACTAATAAACCAACATGTTCATCAGAACAACAGAACACATCCACACATTAAACACACTAATAAACCAGCATGTTCATCAGAACAGCAGAACACATCCACACATTAAACACATTAATAAACCAGCATGTTCATCAGAACACCAGAACAACAGAACACATCCACACATTAAACACACTAATAAACCAGCATGTTCATCAGAACACCAGAACAACAGAACACATCCACACATTAAACCCACTAATAAACCAGCATGTTCATCAGAACAGCAGAGGAAAGGTATTTGCATGTTTTGTTGATTGTAAGAATGCTTTTGAAGCGATATGACATGATGGACTAAATTACAAAGTGGCGTCAGTGATCCTGCCGACCAAGGACGGGTCTGAGGAGCTATTGGCGTCGCAGCTGGACATCAAGCTAGCGAGGTGTTATGAACGCAGCCCACGATGCGGTTAGTCATTGTGGCTGGGACCGCGGATTGTCCCGGGTTTGTGGCTGTCTAGATCCCTGCTGTTTGTTGTATTCAATCTTCCCTGTGACCTCCCCTGTCTGGAACTGCGAGGAGTAACAGCCTAAAATATGTTGCTAGCTACCATGACGAAGACCAAAGCCGGTGGGAGTACCGTTGAGGACAGTGGTGTCTCTCTATCACACGTAAAGGATCTTTTAAACAAATAGAGACCTATAAGCAGTTGTTACAACAACAAGAAAATAGTGTTTTGTCTAAATACTGGTGGAGTCAACTAATAAAAGAAGGGACGACCTGACCAGAGAGGTCCAGGACCTGAAGAACAGTTTGCAGTTCTCCCAGGGTCAGCTCGACGAGTTGAAACAGGAGAACGGCAAGATGACAGCAATCTGTAAGTCAATGAGAAAGGACATCAGTTCTATTTGTGAATCCAGTTTTATTATTTTTTATATATATTTTTTTTTTACTTTTACCCCTTTTACTCCCCAATTTAATGGTATCCAATTGGTAGTTACAGTCTTGTCTCATTGCTGCAACTCCCGTACGGACTCGGGAGAGGCGAAGGTCGAGAGCCATGACTCGTCCAAAACACTACCCTGTAATGCGATGCTACTGGCGGCAGAGAAGTTAAGCGCAGGAGAGCGGAAACTGATTTACAACGGTTGTGTTTAATAACCATAAACCACCGTCAACAGAATAATAATAATAAATGGGTCAAACAATAAACCCGGTAAATACCAGCATATCGTGCACAAGCACTACAACAAACACTTACGGACAAGGACATGGGGGGGAACAGAGGGTTAAATACACAACATGTAATTGATGGAATTGGAACCAGGTGTGATGGAAGACAAGACAAAACCAATGGAAAATGAAAAGTGGATCGGCGATGGCTAGAAGGTCGGTGACTTCGACCGCCGAACGAACAAGGAGAGGAACCAACTTCGGCGGAAGTCGTGACAGGCCCGCACTGCTTCTAGACACAATGCCCGCTTAACCCGGAAGCCAGCCGCACCAATGTATCAGAGGAAATACCGTACACCTGGCGATGGGACAAGGACATCCCTGCCAGCCAAATCCTCCCCTAACCCAGACGATGCTGGGCCAATTGTGCGCCGCCCCATGGGTCTCCCAGTCGCTGCCGGCTGCGACAGAGCCTGGACTCGAACCAGGATCTCTATTGGCACAGCTAGCAACAGCGATGCAGTGCCTTAGATCACTGCGCCACTCGGGAGGCCAGAACAGAGTTTTTTGCACAAGGGGTGAGACAAGGGTGCAGTTTAAGTCCAACCCTGTTCAACGTCTTCATCAACGAACTAGCAGTGTTGTTGGACCAATCTGCAGTCCCTGGACTCACCCTCAAAGATGAGGTCAGATTCCTGCTCTACCCAGATGACCTTGTCCTACGGTCACCAACAGATTAAGGTCTACCCAGATGACCTTGTCCTACGGTCACCAACAGATCAAGGTCTACCCAGAAGACCTTGTCCTACTGTCACCAACAGATCAAGGTCTACCCAGATGATCTTGTCCTACTGTCACCAACAGATTGAGGTCTACAGGAACAACTTGACATTCTTTAGGAATACAGAATCAACTGGACAATCAACAACAACTTTCAGAAAACCAAAGTCGTGATTTTCCAGAAAAAAGCTAGAAATCAGAGTAGCAGACACTCCTTCAAATGAGGAAATACCATGGTTGAACATGTCCAATGGTACAACTACCTGGGACTAATAATCAATGTCTCTGGTGGATTTGGTCTGGCAGAGAATGCACTAAAATAAAAAGCCTGCAAAGCATTTTACTCCATTAAAAGACAATTCAACAACAAAAAAAAATGAATATTCCTATCCAAATCTGGTGAAAAATATTAAAAACTGTAATTTTACCAATTGTACTATATGGAAGTGAGGTTTAGGGACCAACTTGCAATTACGATTATAAGCATTGGGAGAAAAACCCAATAAAAATCGACATACAGATTTACTCAGTATTATCCTAAATATCCAAAAGAAAGTAGCAAATAATTCATGCAGAGCGGAACTCGGACGATTCCCTTTAATTGTAAATATAAAGAAAAGGACACTAACATTTTTGGCACCATTTGAAATTAAGCCCCAAAACATCCTTACAATTCAAAGCACTAGAAACCCAAGAACTGAACCCTGAAAAGAGTCCCCGATGTCAGCTGTTTACAACACTAAACAACTCTGATTTCCCTGGGGGTTTGGATAATAATTAAATTGTTATAGAAATGAAAACCTCCTATTTGACAAACTGGGAAAATGAAACAAACACAGACTAATAAACTAAATTGCTATTTGGCTTCAAAATATAATACAAATTGGCAGAATGTCTCTACTGTGTCAGAGATACAAAACAGAGATAGATCCTGACCCTAGGCTCAGCGATCACTAGTGAAAGAGAGAGAGAGAGAGAAATTGAGTAAGAGAGAGAGAGATCTAGAGAGTAAGAGAGAGAGAAAGAAAGAGATGGAGAGAGTAAAAGAGAGAGAGATTAAGAGAGAAAGAGAGATGGAGGGGGAAGAGAGCGAGAGAGAGAGGGGGGAGAGAGAGAGTAAGAGAGATGGAGAGAGTAAAAGAGAGAGAGATTGAGAGAAAGAGAGATGGAGGGGGAAGAGAGCGAGGGAGAGAGAGAGTAAGAGAGATGGAGAGAGTAAAAGAGAGAGAAGGAGGAGGGGAGGGGGAAGAGAGCAAGAGAGAGAGAGAGAGAGATACTGTTATACACACATGCACACACACAGAAATACTGCAAAAGCATAGGATCCCCGCAAAACATGTCAACAGACTTACCAAACATCCAGACATCACTAGCCGTTGTGAAGCGTCTGAAGTTAATGGATTCTGGAGCCATCCATTTTATAGGTAATCGGCTCACTGAGGCTGTGGAAATGACGCAGAAAGACAGTGGAAATGTTTTGCATATACATGTATTTAGCCAGTGTGGGGCCAGTATTTAAGAGAACACAGACAGACCGCCAACCACTCCATGGGAGAATCTCAATTACATTTCCTTGATTCCTTGCATCCTGTCGCCTCCTTCTCAAAACCCATTGGATGAGAAGGTCAGAAGTCACTCCCATCTGACTTTCTCATCCAATGGGTTTTAAAAATGAGGTGTGGTGCGAGGACGCGAGGAATCAAGGAAATGACATTGAGATTCTCCCCATACCCTTGTAATACTCTTCTTCCTCGATGTATCTGGACAGACCAAAGTCTCCCAGCCTAACACAGTCTGCTGTGGCCACCAGCACGTTCCTCACCGCTATGTCCCTGTTGGGACACAAGAAACAGGTTAGTTGAAACAGGGAGGTTACCACCTGAAGTTGTCCAATAAGAACACAGGTTTTTGTCATCTGTTGTAAGATGTTTTGCTACGGTGTGCTCTAACGGACACGACCCTGTTCTCTGGGTTAGAGGAATATGGGTGTCAACGTGGCTGATCCTACCTGTGCTTTGTCTCTGTGGGGACACAACATGTTGTGGGGTTACCGTGTTGTTGTCATGCTGTGTTGCTACCATGTTGTGTTGTCATGCTGTGCTGTGTTGCTACCATGTGTTGTTGTCATGCTGTGTTGCTACCATGTTGTGTTGTTGTTGTGTTGTTATCATGCTGTGTTGCTACCATGTGTTGTTGTCATGTTGTGTTGCTACCATGATGTGTTGTTGTTGTGTTGTTGTCATGCTGTGTTGCTACCATGTGTTGTTGTCATGTTGTGTTTCTACCATGATGTGTTGTTGTTGTGTTTTTGTCATGTTGTGTTGCTACCATGTTGTGTTGTTGTCATGTTGTGTTTCTACCATGATGTGTTGTTGTCATGTTGTGTTGTGTCATGTTGTGTTGCTACCATGATGCGTTGTTGTCATGTTGTGTTGCTACCATGATGTGTTGTTGTCATGTTGTGTTGCTACCATGTTGTGTTGTTGTCATGTTGTGGTGCTACCATTATGTGTTGTTGTCATGTTGTGTTGTTGTCATGTTGTGTTGCTACCATGATGTGTTGTCATGTTGTGTTGTGTCATGTTGTGTTGCTACCATGATGCGTTGTTGTCATGTTGTGTTGTTGTCATGTTGTGTTGCTACCATGATGTGTTGTTGTCATGTTGTGTTGCTACCATGTTGTGTTGTTGTCATGTTGTGTTTCTACCATGTTGTGTTGCTACCATGCTGTGTTGTTGTCATGTTGTGTTTCTACCATGATGTGTTGTTGTCATGTTGTGTTTCTACCATGTTGTGTTGTTGTCATGTTGTATATCTACCATGTTGTGTTGTTGTCATGTTGTGTTGCTACCATGCTGTGTTTCTACCATGTTGTGTTGCTACCATGCTGTGTTTCTACCATGTTGTGTTGTTGTCATGCTGTGTTTCTACCATGTTGTGTTGTTGTCATGTTGTGTTGAACCATGCTGTGTTGTCATGTGTTGCTGCCATGCTGTGTTGTTGTCTTAGGTCTCTCTGTATGTTGTGCTGTGGTATCTCTCTTGTCCTGATGTGAGTTTTGTCCTACACCTTTAATCCGAGTCCCAGCCCCCGCAGGAGGCTTTTTGCCTCTTGATAGGCAGTCATTGTAAATAAGAATTCCGTTCTTAATTGACTTGCCTAGTTAAATAAAGGTGAAATAAATATAAACAACAACATGGGTTGTGTGGCGGTAATACAACTTTACATCATGGACATCGACACTGAGTGGACAAAACATTAAGAACACCTGCTCATTCCATGACATCGTCTGACCAGGTGAAAGCTATGATCCCTTAATGATGTCATGTGTTAAATCCACTTCAAATCAGTGTAGATGAAAGGGGAGGAGACCGGTTAAATTATTTTTTAACCCTCGAGACAATTGAGACATGGATTGTGTAAGTGTGCCATTCAGAGGGTGAATGGGTAAGATGTAGATATATACAGTAAATGCCTTTGAACGGGGTATTGTAGTAGGTGCCAGGTGAAAGAACTGCAACGCTTCTGGGTTTTTCATGCTCAACAGTTTCCTGTGTGTATCAATAATGGTCCACCACCCAAAGGACATCCAGCCAACTTGACGCAACTGTGGGAAGCGTTGGAGTCAACATGGGGCCAGCATCCCTGTGGAACGCTTTCTACACCTTGTACGGGGGGGTTGGTGCAACTCAATATTAGGAAGGTGTTCTTAATGTTTTGTACACTCAGTGTATGTATTACATATCTAAGAGTGTGATGAAGTGTTTTCTGAAGAGGAATATGGTGGCCAACATGGAATATGGGTGTCAAGATGGCCGCCCTACCTGTGCGGGAAAAACTATACGGACACGCCTGGCGCCCAAATTGATGACATATGAGAGTCAAGCAGAGATGAATGGATTCGGTTCAGTCAGTCGTCAGTGATGAGCCCTTCCCAGCTAGCTAGTTTATGCTGGCTAGCTGGCAACAACAGCATCATTGCACTAGTTAATACTCACTAAAAAGAAAGGGATGTTTTTTTTTCGATGGGTGAGGGAGAAATAACTTCTAGTATTGGTCACCTTCTGGATGCCACCGTGACACGCCAATTAGTTAACGTAACGATAAGCCGGTTGGAATGACCAGTGTTCGGTGTTCTATCAAGGTACTTCCCACTGGGCTAACGTAGCCAATTTGATACATCCCACTTGATTATATTCTGAGTAGGATAGCAGCCTACACAATAAATAACTTTGTAATATTGGTAGTAATCATCTGGATGTCACTGATGTCTACTGATCAATGGAGAGACTTTGTGCTGCAAGCCAGTAACAGCACAACATGGCACACAATGTGTCCTTTGTTCCTGCTTGCCGACTAATGCTGAGCACTGCTGTCCTGCAGTAAGGAGAGGGAAGTAGTTGGAAGGTGAAGCTAGTATCAGGCCAGTAAGAAGAGGGAAGTAGTTGGAAGGTGAAGCTAGTATCAGGCCAGTAAGAAGAGGGAAGTAGTTGGAAGGTGAAGCTAGTATCAGGCCAGTAAGAAGAGGGAAGTAGTTGGAAGGTGAAGCTAGTATCAGGCCAGTAAGAAGAGGGAAGTAGTTGGAAGGTGAAGCTAGTATCAGGCCAGTAAGAAGAGGGAAGTAGTTGGAAGGTGAAGCTAGTATCAGGCCAGTAAGAAGAGGGAAGTAGTTGGAAGGTGAAGCTAGTATCAGGCCTGTAAGAAGAGGGAAGTAGTTGGAAGGTGAAGCTAGTATCAGGCCAGTAAGGAGAGGGAAGTAGTTGGAAGGTGAAGCTAGTATCAGGCCAGTAAGAAGAGGGAAGTAGTTGGAAGGTGAAGCTAGTATCAGGCCAGTAAGAAGAGGGAAGTAGTTGGAAGGTGAAGCTAGTATCAGGCCAGTAAGAAGAGGGAAGTAGTTGGAAGGTGAAGCTAGTATCAGGCCAGTAAGAAGAGGGAAGTAGTTGGAAGGTGAAGCTAGTATCAGGCCAGTAAGAAGAGGGAAGTAGTTGGAAGGTGAAGCTAGTATCAGGCCTGTAAGAAGAGGGAAGTAGTTGGAAGGTGAAGCTAGTATCAGGCCAGTAAGGAGAGGGAAGTAGTTGGAAGGTGAAGCTAGTATCAGGCCAGTAAGAAGAGGGAAGTAGTTGGAAGGTGAAGCTAGTATCAGGCCAGTGAGAAGAGGGAAATAGTTGGAAGGTGAAGCTAGTATCAGGCCAGTAAGAAGAGGGAAGTAGTTGGAAGGTGAAGCTAGTATCAGGCCAGTAAGAAGAGGGAAATAGTTGGAAGGTGAAGCTAGTATCAGGCCAATAAGAAGAGGGAAATAGTTGGAAGGTGAAGCTAGTATCAGGCCAGTAAGAAGAGGGAATTAGTTGGAAGGTGAAGCTAGTATCAGGCCAGTAAGAAGAGGGAAGTAGTTGGAAGGTGAAGCTAGTATCAGGCCAGTAAGGAGAGGGAAGTAGCAAGATAGTGTAGCTCATATCAGGCCAGGGTGACAGCAAAAGCACATTTATTGTAGTGATTTTCACAGAAAATGTAAAACTACGGCATTAACATCTACATAAAAATAAATAAACAATTACTCTGATTAAAAAAATTGAATGATTCTGAACATTCTTCCAACTTCGACAGACAAGTTTTAAATTCTCGTTGAAGTTTCTAGCCACAAGCATGAACTAGATAGCTGTGATGACTGACTGAACTGAATCAGTTTGTCCCCACTCCACTCTCGCTGCGTGACATACGTCATCAATTTTGGGACCCCAGGCGTGTCCGTATAGCCTCCCCCTACCTGTGCACCATGTTGATTCCTTCCAGGTAGACCAGAGCTTTACAGATCTGCAGGCTGAAGAGGACCAGCGTTATGTTGGTCAGCTTGTGCTTGTTCTCTTCTAGGTAGTTGCCCAGCTGGAAGACAGATGGAACAAAATGATAGGGCAGCTACCAGCTAGCAGGCAGGAGAAGCTGGTAGAGAAGCGCCTGGAGAGTCACTGGTTTAAATCCCAGGTCTGACAGGAGAAATTGTCCTATAAGTCGAGTGTATCCGAGTTCCCAAGTTCATTTTGGCTACTGTTGTCTCACTTAGCCATACTGGTAGAGCTCCATGACGATTCACACATCATGGCTAACAACATAGCGTTATGGCTAACAACATAGCATCATGGCTAACAGCATAGCATAATGGCTAACAACATAGGATGCATTCGTTAATTAACTCTGGAGTGCCAGAGAGCGTAAATTCAGAGTGTTGACAGATTGTCCGTTTGTAAATTCAGAGTGTTGACAGATTGTCCGTTTGTAAATTCAGAGCTTTTCGCTCTCGGAGCGTTCAGAGAGCACACTGGACGCTCTGGCCCGAGGAGTAGGGTTGATCTGAGCATTCTGACCTCACAATGGCAGTCAAGCACCCAAACTAACTGGCTAAATTAATCAGTTATTCTGCACTCTGGCACACTCAGACAAGAGCGCTCTGAAATCGGAGTAGATAGCCAGAGCGAATTTACAAAACGCACCCCATAGTGTCATGGCTAACAACATAGTATGGCTGTGGTTCTCACCTCTCCATACTGGTATAGCTCCATGACAATCCACACTGGGTCTTCCTCTATGACACCGATCAGGCTGACGATGTGGGGATGTTTCAGGTTCTTCATGATCACTGGAGAATGGACAGGTTTAACCATTCAACGTTTCCTTACATTTTCATACACAGGGGCGCAACTTTCACTGGGTACGAGGGGGACATGTACCCCCCCCCCCCCCCCCCCCACTCCACATTTTGAAATTGCATTTTTGTCCCCCCCCCCGTTTTATCATTGGAATGTGATACAAAACAAGGCAAGGGTGTGCTTTGGGACCATGCAGACGCCTCCGAGCGGTCGGGTAGGCTGTTCGGAGTGTTTATCCGACTGGATACAAAAATTATAATAATACTTACTAATAGTATGTATACCACAGCATCGTTGTTTCTGATTGGTCTGAAGGGCATTCTAGAATGTACATTAAAACCAGATTTCGGGACAGTTGGGAAAAGATTTCGGGACAGTTGGGAAAAGATATCGGGACACCTTGGAATCATGAAGCAATATGCACCTACAGTATGCAGACTGTACTTCCTACAAAGTTACAGAAAGATAAACCAACAACCACTCATACTGAAATAGGATACATTATAAACACAGGTCCAATGAGGAAAAGCTTAGCTAGTATTGATTTGTTTTTGCAGAGCATCTGATGACCTAACGTGGGGAGTGATGAACATGAATTTCTCCTGTCCCCTCTGCTGCTAAAGATGTCAAATCATCCCACATGTTTCTAGTTTCACAAGCTATTTTCAGCAACTAGCATTTTGTTTATTTGCTTGTCATATTGGCAGGTTGGCTAGAAACTAACTATTTAGCTCACTTCTAGCCTAGTGTTTGAACAGTGTCGAGTGTCCTGACGAGAAGGAAAACTTTCCTAGCTATGCCAGGCAAAATCGGGCATCATCGGCTCATTGTTATGGATGTATCCAAATGAATGACAATAGAAAAGATCTTCAACAAATGCAAATGCAGCTACTTGCTGCTGTTATTCTGGATGCAGATGTCGTGACTGTGTTAGCTAGTTGGCCACCTAACAAGCAAGGGACAACAACATTGCCAGAGAGCATGGCTATGGAACATACAGGAAGAACAACTGGATCCATAAATATATCTCTAGCAACCAATTATTTATACCGGTAAACGTGTGCTTTAGTATTGTTTGTGGTATAAGCGGGATAACTCTGCAAACTCGGCTCCGTCTCGTCCTGGTGCATTGTCCATTATTTCCAAGGTAATGTACCAAAACGGAGATGTTTATCCCTTACGTATTGTCTCTACAGATCAGGTCTCTTGATGCTTATTCAAATGATCATGAAGTGTACAAAAAAATAATAAGTAGCGTTGCGAGCCTTGTCTTGTGTGAGCCAGGATGAAGCCTATCTCCTGTTTGGCTAACAGCTTGATGTAGCCTACAAGTAGACCCCCTGGACAGGACACTAGTCTATTGCAGGGCCACACCCTCTTCTTAAAACAAATTCCCATATTGCCTGAAGAAGTGGGTATACTCACATTTTGCCATACATTTCCCATATTCCCATAATATAAAAAAAATATTTGACAAAATATTGAATTCGGCCTTTACTACTACAGCCTATAAAATCTCATTGAATAACACATTCATTAATGACAATAAAAGACTGTCAAGGAAAAAGGTTTTGAAGTCTCTGTCCTATATCTTGGACATATAAGAAAGCTCAGGTATTATTTTTGTTTTTTTGGAAACACATTTAATCACTTATTTTTGTTGGCACAAAACTACCTCCATAATTCAATGTATTTGTATGAGTTACCGTGGTTACCTTCAGACTAGTCCTGTGACACCATCGTGTCCGTGAGAATCTCATCTTTCCACATTAGTTTTGTAGGCCAAACTGTTTTTGTGAGAAGATTTTCAGGATGTCTAATGGTCTGACAAACACCGTTGTCGCTCTGCCACCTTCCACCGCAGATGCGGAAGGCCAACATAGGAGGATGCAGTGGATTGAGATCCAGCGCCTGAAAATAATATATATTACTGACGATTTTGATGGGGATTTTTTAAATTATATTAAGTAAGTAGTTTTTTGACAAACCTATTTTTAAACCACATCAGGAGACCACTTTTGAGGTCTGCAAAAAATGTAAGAAATTACACCACTGGTGCCAAGCGGGGTCCCATTTTTCCAGTCTTTGGTATGACTTGGCCGGGGATCCCAACCTTTCAATCTCAGGGCGGACACTCTAACCACAAGGCTGGTGAGTTGGTGAAGTGTGATCAGTATTTTTTTCTGTACCTGCTTCACTCATGAACTTCTCCATGATGTCAGGTGAACAGTCTTTACACGTCTTCACCGCCACGCTTAGCCTCTCCCCATTCTGGTTCACAAACACAGAAACCAGACACACACACACACACACACACACACAACAGTGAGATCAATATTGTGTTTAGTTCGACACATTTGAGGTGTTAGAATTAATTGTATGAGTAGGGTGTCAGGAGATAGACTTGCCGATTTCTTGTACATTCCTTCATAGACCTCCCCAAAAAAACCCTCGCCAAGGATCCGTCCCAGAACAATGTCATCTCTGTCAATTCCATACTTCACCACTGGAACCAAGTATACAACAACTTAAAACTTAGAATATACAGAACATATAGTAGAACATAGAACATACAGTATATCACAGAACATGCAGTAGAACATAGAACATACAGTATATCACAGAACATACAGTAGAACATAGAACATACAGTATATCACAGAACATACAGTAGAACATCGAACATACAGTATATCACAGAACATACAGTAGAACATAGAACATACAACAGATCATAGAACATACAGTAGAACATAGAACTTACAGTAGATCATAGAACACAGCAGAACATAGAACATACAGTAGAACATAGAACATACAGCAGATCATAGAACATAGAACATACAGCAGATCATAGAACATACAGTAGATCATAGAACATACAGTAGATCATAGAACATACAGTAGATCATAGAACATACAGTAGATCATAGAACATAGAACATACAGCAGATCATAGAACATAAAGTAGATCATAGAAATTACAGCAGATCATAGAACATAGAACATACAGCAGATCATAGAACATAGAACATACAGCAGATCATAGAACATACAGTAGATCATAGAACATAGAACATACAGCAGATCATAGAACATACAGTAGAACATAGAACATACAGTATATCACAGAACATTCAGTAGAACATAGAACATACAGCAGATCATAGAACATACAGTAGAACATACAGCAGATCATAAAACATAGAACATACAGTAGATCATAGAACATACAGTAGAACATAGAACATACAGTAGATCATAGAACACAGCAGAACATAGAACATACAGTAGATCATAGAACATACAGTAGATCATAGAACATACAGTAGATCATAGAACATAGAACATACAGTAGATCATAGAACATACAACAGATCATAGAACATACAGTAGAACACAGAACATAGAACATACAGCAGATCATAGAACATAGAACATACAGCAGATCATAGAACATACAGTAGATCATAGAACATACAGCAGATCATAGAACATACAGTAGAACATAGGACATACAGCAGATCATAGAACATACAGTAGATCATAGAACATAGAACATACAGCAGATCATAGAACATACAGTAGATCATAGAACATACAGCAGATCATAGAACATACAGTAGAACATAGGACATACAGCAGATCATAGAACATACAGCAGATCATAGAACATAGAACATACAGCAGATCATAGAACATACAGTAGATCATAGAACATACAGCAGATCATAGAACATAGAACATACAGCAGATCATAGAACATACAGTAGATCATAGAACATACAGTAGAACATAGAACATAGAACATACAGCAGATCATAGAACATACAGTAGATCATAGAACATACAGCAGATCATAGAACATACAGTAGAACATAGGACATACAGCAGATCATAGAACATAGAACATACAGCAGATCATAGAACATAGAACATACAGCAGATCATAGAACATACAGTAGATCATAGAACATACAGCAGATCATAGAACATACAGTAGAACATAGGACATACAGCAGATCATAGAACATAGAACATACAGCAGATCATAGAACATAGAACATACAGCAGATCATAGAACATACAGTAGATCATAGAACATACAGCAGATCATAGAACATAGAACATACAGCAGATCATAGAACATACAGTAGATCATAGAACATACAGTAGATCATAGAACATACAGTAGATCATAGAACATACAGCAGATCATAGAACATAGAACATACAGTAGATCATAGAACATACAGCAGATCATAAAACATAGAACATACAGTAGATCATAGAACATACAGTAGAACATAGAACATACAGTAGATCATAGAACACAGCAGAACATAGAACATACAGTAGATCATAGAACATACAGTAGATCATAGAACATACAGTAGATCATAGAACATAGAACATACAGTAGATCATAGAACATACAACAGATCATAGAACATACAGTAGAACATACAGTAGAACATAGAACATAGAACATACAGCAGATCATAGAACATAGAACATACAGCAGATCATAGAACATAGAACATACAGTAGATCATAGAACATACAGTAGATCATAGAACATAGAGTAGATCATAGAACATACAGCAGATCATAGAACATACAGTAGAACATAGAACATACAGCAGATCATAGAACATAGACCATACAGTAGATCATAGAACATACAGTAAATCATAGAACATACAGTAGATCATAGAACATAGAACATACAGTAGATCATAGAACATACAGTAGATCATAGAACATACAGTAGAACATAGAACATACAGTAGATCATAGAACATACAGTAGATCATAGAACATAGAACATACAGTAGATCATAGAACATAAAACAGATCATAGAACATACAGTAGAACATAGAACATACAGCAGATCATAGATCATAGAACATACAGTAGATCATAGAACATACAGCAGATCATAGAACATACAGTAGAACATAGAACATACAGCAGATCATAGAACATAGAACATACAGCAGATCATAGAACATACAGTAGATCATAGAACATACAGTAGATCATAGAACATACAGTAGATCATAGAACATACAGCAGATCATAGAACATAGAACATACAGCAGATCATAGAACATACAGTAGAACATAGAACATACAGCAGATCATAGAACATAGAACATACAGTAGATCATAGAACATACAGTAGATCATAGAACATACAGTAGATCATAGAACATAGAACATACAGCAGATCATAGAACATAGAACATACAGTAGATCATAGAACATACACTAGATCATAGAACATACAGTAGATCATAGAACATAGAACATACAGTAGATCATAAAACACAGCAGAACATAGAACATACAGCACATCATAGAACATAGAACATACAGTAGATCGTAGAACATACAGTAGATCATAGAACATACAGTAGATCATAGAACATAGAACATACAGTAGATCATAGAACATACAGTAGATCATAGAACATACAGTAGATCATAGAACATAGAACATACAGTAGATCATAGAACATACAGTAGATCATAGAACATACAGCAGATCATAGAACATACAGTAGATCATAGAACATAGAACATACAGTAGATCATAGAACATACAGTAGATCATAGAACATACAGTAGATCATAGAACATACAGCAGATCATAGAACATACAGTAGATCATAGAACATAGAACATACAGCAGATCATAGAACATACAGTAGATCATAGAACATACAGTAGAACATAGAACATACAGTAGATCATAGAACATACAGTAGATCATAGAACATACAGCAGATCATAGAACATACAGTAGAACATAGAACATACAGCAGATCATAGAACATAGACCATACAGTAGATCATAGAACATACAGTAGATCATAGAACATACAGTAGATCATAGAACATAGAACATACAGCAGATCATAGAACATAGAACATACAGTAGATCATAGAACATACAGTAGAACATAGAACATACAGTAGATCATAGAACATACAGTAGATCATAGAACATAGAACATACAGTAGATCATAGAACATAAAACAGATCATAGAACATACAGTAGAACATAGAACATAGAACATACAGCAGATCATAGATCATAGAACATACAGTAGATCATAGAACATACAGCAGATCATAGAACATACAGTAGAACATAGAACATACAGCAGATCATAGAACATAGAACATACAGCAGATCATAGATCATAGAACATACAGTAGATCATAGAACATACAGCAGATCATAGAACATACAGTAGAACATAGAACATACAGCAGATCATAGAACATAGAACATACAGCAGATCATAGAACATACAGTAGATCATAGAACATACAGTAGATCATAGAACATAGAACATACAGCAGATCATAGAACATACAGTAGATCATAGAACATACAGCAGATCATAGAACATACAGTAGAACATAGAACATAGAACATACAGTAGATCATAGAACATACAGTAGATCATAGAACATACAGTAGATCATAGAACATACAGTAGATCATATAAGGAAAATCTGAGGAAAACGCTAACAAAGTTCTATCAACACATTGCCTGTAGGTCTCGAGCATCAAAAACTCTCGACCATTGTTACTCTCCCTTCCGGGATGGCTACAAGGCCCTCCCCTGCCCTCCCTTCGGCAAATCAGATCACGACTCCATCCTGCTCCTCCCTTCCTATTGGCAGAAACTCAAACAGGAAGTACCCGTGCCAAGGTCTATACAACACAGGTCTGAACAATCGGAATCCATGCTCCCAAAGACTGTGGCCGACGTGAGTAAGTCCTTTAAGCGCATTAACCCTCGCAAGGCTGCCGGCACAGACGGCATCCCTTGTCGCGTCCTCAGAGCATGCGCAGACCAGCTGGCTGAAGTGTTCACGGACATATTCAATCTCTCCCTATCTCAGTCTGCTATCCCCACTTGCTTCAAGATGTCCACTGTTGTTCCTGTACCCAAGAAAGCAAATGTAACTGAACTAAATGACTATCATGTAGTGCTTTGAGAGGCTAGTTAATCACATCACCTCCCCCTTACCAGCCACCCTAGACACACTTCAATTTGCATACCACCCCAATAGATCCACAGACGATGCAATCACCATCGCACTGCACAATGCCCTATCCCATCTGGACAAGAGGAATACCTATGTGAGAATGCTGTTCATCGACTTCATCACCTTAGTGCCCTCCAAGCTCATCATAAAGCTCGGGGCCCTGGATCTGAACCCCACCCTGTGCAACTGGGTCCTGGACTTCCTGACGGGCCGCCCCCAGGTGGTGAAGGTAGGAAACAACACCTCCACTACGCTGATCCTCAACACAGGGGCCCCACAAGGGTGTGTGTCCAGCCCCCCCCCCCCCCCCCCCCCCCCTCCCGCCGCACGCCTCTAACTAAATCATCAAGTTTGCAGACGACACAACAGTAGTAGGCCTTATTACCAACAATGACGAGAGGTGAGGGCCCTGGCAAGAGTGGTGCCAGGAAAATAACCTCTCCCTCGACGTCAAACACAACGAAGGAGCTGATCATGGACTTCAGGAAACTTACTACTTACCAGATCTCGGTCGTTCATCAATCTCAGCGTAGATTTCAGATCCTGAACGATTGGATATTTGATGATGTCAGTTTGTGGTCAAAACAGATGGGTCAACTTGAGACATTGCCCCCACCCCACAGCCACAGCCACTGACAACGATTAATAATGAATCATGATACTCGGCAAACAAAGATGAAAGCAGTCTTGGTAGATAATAACTCACCCATGCTATATCTGAAGCAACCTGTGTTTTCCATTTGACTACAGAGTGGGAGGAGAGACAGACAGAGGAGGTGAGAAGAGAATCATCAACCCTGGATTTATAGTTCCTCAATGCACCAGGCACACACCGTTACAATAACACTACCTGTCTCGTTGATAAATCTATCCGAAAGATTCACCTTTCACTTGAGTTTATATCCGATGTTCCAACAACTACTCTTCAATACGTACAGTTCAGTTTCAGCATAGTGATTTGTTATAGAAATGACACAAAAGCCCCAAATATTAAGCTTTGTTCAATCCACTCACTTTGTGGGTAGATCTGGAAGGGAACTTCGTAGATTTGCGTCTATGGGGTCATGGCAGAAACATGGTGTTACTTCACATTGGTTCAATAGGATTTACGACAAATGAGAACCAAGTTAGACCATTGCGATGCACTCTTTCAGTGTTTTCCCTACCATTATATAGACTGGGCGAACTTCCTGATCCCCCTTTACCTTTGTTTGATCTGACGACGAACGACTCGTCAGTGGCGTGCTCCAAGCGACAGTAACCGTCAATAAGGTCCACCATGTTCTCTGCCATCGCAAACTTGGTCACGTTGATAGACAGAGGCTGACGAAGAAAATTACAAACCTTTCACATTACTGACAATTACTGACAATTACAAATCACATTACAAACACTATATAGCATTATACTGTCATAGGGGTCATAGACCGATAGGCTTTCAGGGCTAAATATTACTTAAGATGCAGGCATTTAACTCAACTATCACGTCAATAAAAATGTTGCGTGTTTTTTGTTGTTGTTGATACACACACAGATCTCAAGTTATGATTCGGCGCCCGTATTCACAAAGTCTCTCAGAGTAGAAGTACTACTCTTAAGATCAGCTTTAAATAACGATGTATTATGATCTAAAGGTAATACTGATCCTAGATCAGGTTTAAATAACGATGTATTATGATCTAAAGGTAATACTGATCCTAGATCAGGTTTAAATAACGATGTATTATGATCTAAAGGTAATACTGATCCTAGATCAGGTTTAAATAACAATGTATTATGATCTAAAGGTAATACTGATCCTAGATCAGGTTTAAATAACGATGTATTATGATCTAAAGGAAATACTGATCCTAGATCAGGTTTAAATAACGATGTATTATGATCTAAAGGCAATACTGATCCTAGATC